>NW_026260850.1:0-137095 GCF_024613125.1 Pisolithus orientalis | reverse complement strand
TCGCTAACGCCGCAACAACTGATCCACTTCGCCCAAATCGTAGACACGGCACTGTTTAAGTCATATTTGCTTTACCGGCCTGCATTACTTGGTTCATTGTGTCGAGTTGCGAATTGGTGTGAAGTATCGGAAGTCGAGGAGGAGCTGCGCGCCCGTGAGGTGGGCGTTGGAAGTACTCAAGGGTTAACAACAACTAACTTTTTTTCAGAAATTTGCAGAGCTGATCTTCTTATATAATGGGAAGAAGATGCACGCGAAAGCCCTGGCACTCTTGCAGCAGTGAGTTATTGATTCGGCGGTCTATGTCATATTCCCGACAATTATTCACAGACTGAGCGAGAATGAAGATGATATTAGGGACAAGCTCGATCCGACGGTTTCTTATCTCCAGAAACTGGGGCCAGAGTACTTGGACCAGATATTCAAGTCTGCACGTTGGGTGTTTGACCAAGACCGTGAAATGGGTCTCCAGGTAATACAGCCATGAACCACATTTCGTTCTACCATATCCTGACGTCAACATCAGGTTTTCATGTCCGAGGATGTTGAACTTCCCCGTTCCCATGTGGTTGATTACCTGGAGAAGATTGACCCTCAAATTTCCGCACGTTATATTGAGTACCTTATTGAAGAGAAACATGAAGACGGTGGCATGTTGCATGATCGCCTTGCTGAGCTCTACTTGAGCATTACCATCAGTGCTAAGAAACGTGGGGACAACCGTAGGACTCTCTTCCCTTCAAAATTTGTAGGATGTAATGTTGTGATCTCGCAGAGAAACGGGACGAGACGTACGCGAAGCTTCTCCACTTCATCGACACGACCAACCATTACCATCCTGCCCGCCTATATGGCCGACTTTCAGAAGGTCGGTTAGTCGCATAGCGTAGCAGTGAAAGCTGATGATGCCTTCCACAGATCTTTACGAAGCACGAGCCATACTATTAGGTCGCATGGGAAGACATGAGCACGCCCTAGAACTGTATGCGTACAAGTTAGGCAATTTCCAGAAGGCCGAGGAGTATGATCGCCGTCACCATCTACGTATTGCAGTTGTTTACTGTCTTTTTAGGTACTGCAAACGTGTGTACCACCCCGATACTGAGACCAACACCGTATTCTTGACGCTGCTGAAACTTTACCTACGACCCACTGCGAAGGATCTTCCCAACCTCCTTCCACCTGCTCTGGATCTGATGAGAAGGCAGAGCCATCGACTAAATCCCGTCGAGACACTGCAACTACTTCCGCCTCTCGTATCAGCGG
This sequence comes from Pisolithus orientalis, assembly GCF_024613125.1. Classification (NCBI taxonomy): domain Eukaryota; kingdom Fungi; phylum Basidiomycota; class Agaricomycetes; order Boletales; family Pisolithaceae; genus Pisolithus; species Pisolithus orientalis. The sequence goes on along the minus strand of NW_026260850.1, from coordinate 135,829 downwards.
AGGAAGTGCGGAAGTTCTTGCAGCAGGCTCTGCGGATGCCAGTTTGTGATAGTCACGTTATTCGGGAAATCAACAAGGCGCGGAGCGAGCAGGTTGCCAGGACGTTGATGATCCTCGAATCTAGACGCGTCAAAGTGACGGACAGCAGAATGTATGTTACTATGTTTCCATAATGTATACTGACAACTGACTGGAATGATCTATTTTTCAGATGCCCCCAATGCCATAAGCGACTGGGAAGTAGTGTCATTGCAGTGCATGCGCCACGGTCAGTTTTCCGAGTTTGAGTGCTCTTAGGAGGTATTCATGCCACGTTACAGTGGAGAGGTTACCCACTATCAATGCCGAGAGGCGTTTTCTAAAAAGCTTAACTCACTAAGGCAAAGTTAAGGAAGTCCCGTACATTTTGCTTCGGAAGGACATTCGTGTCATCACTACACCACTAGGAACGTGCGGAAAAACCTATTTCCATTTACTATCAACCTCGAACGTATGCCAACTGGATCTCTGTGCTATCCAGTTCGTTGCGGGGTTGATGTAACTATTATGTACGTAGACGCTGCGAGATATTGACGTATCGTACAATCACTTCCATCCCCAGATAGTGGAGCAGAGGTGCTTCCTGCTATCTATGGATCCTCGACCAAAGTAGCCAACGCATATACGGGGCGACTGACAAAGGAGAAAATTGTGGAAGCTAGCGCTACCTGGGTGTCCAAGCGCAAATCCACAATCGATGAATGTGACATAGCAGCAGCAGTCCGATAGATCTGGCGCCGTGTGAGATACCACCGAAAGACAGTTGGTGTAGCTGGCATTGAGTCAGGTCAGGTCGATGGTGGGAACCACTTTTCCAACTTGTTGATCATGTCTTCGACGCGCGTGAGGTATGTTACTAACACGTCCAATATGTCAGCATGACCAACATGAGGGGGGAAGGCGACTTGGAAGTCATCTTTGAAAGAAGCCCCTAGATCGGCCTTCGAATGGCTAATCAAACATGAGACCAACACAGAACGAGATACAAGATTGCCGTAGCTTACTCTTGCCGCTTTCCTGACTTCTCTCGTTCATACTCCCATTCAAGTATCGTCTTCATCCATGTTGAAACTTCCTCTTTTAACTCCCCAAATTCGGCCCTCTCGTTCTCGCTGAGATCCATCTGGAAGCGGAGAGAGGATGGCTGGCTGTAGCCTTCCAGACAACCGGGGAAAAAGTCATTCAATCGCTTTGCGAGCAGGCATGACTCGGGCGATGTCCACAGATAATGAATATACTGCGCAAAAGGTCTTCAGTGATACACAACGAAGTCGCCAGCGACCCACTTACTGCTTGGCAGAGATTCTTCAAGAGGAGGAAATACTGTTTTCTCAAGGACTCGCTTTGTGCTTGGCAAGATGCGTGAGCGCGGATCTCTTTCGTTGTCAACACCCTACCTCCCGGTCGTCGGGCGGGCGCTCTATGTACAACTGGTTCAACGCGAGTATATGCCCTATTTTTTTGGTAGCGAACTGGCGCAATCCCTCGATGGTTGTAAGAACGTTGAGCAGATCGGGAATTTGACCAAGGATGAACGTTGGGTAAAGAATGTTTCGAATTGCATAGAACAACAAGGCAGGTGGTATGTCCGCGCTACCGCTGCCTACAGCCTCTGCTGTACCTGCAACTTCATCTGGAATTCAGGTAAGAAACAACCACGCATAGAGTCGTGATACCGGCCATATATTGTGCGGTGCGCTAGAGTGTCAAACTCGTCCCAGTTAATTCGACATAGTTTTGCTTCCAACTGCTTTCTTTCCTCCGGGTTCATGAATACTTTGCGAGTGGATAGCGGATGGAAAGAACTTCGTGTGAAGCCAGAAAGTACGAACTTATCATTGTCCGACACTAAGTCGGTGATCGCGTCTCGATGTGGCCAGGGACCGTCCGCGCGACACGTGGCTGAGGTGCCAAACAATTGCAGCCACGCAGTACATGTACTACAAACGATACTTCATATAAGCAAGTAATGATGTGAAGTTAATCGTCTTCAGAGTCAGAATCACCAAATAAACATGGTCCGTCGTAAACCATAGCTGCGTTTTTCTCTGGAAAGGCATCGGATGTCCGGCATTCCAGTTCGGTCAGCAAGTGACCTCCCATCATTCGTGCCCCATCTCCTTCAGTGGCCCATTTTTTTCCAGATAGGGAGGCCACTTCGCAACCGCGAGGATAGCTTGACGTCATCATCGAATGTGTTCAGATCGTGCGCCAAGGCATCCTCAAGAGGCTTGTGAACTGAACCAAACCGCGATGCAGTCCTAGAGAGGAACAATCATTATCTCCGAAGTACTGATTAGACCCGACCGCCGTTTCCTTCGTGAGGAATCTGAAACTGCACCAGTGAACATGCTGCTGGTGACATCTCTCCCGGTTTTCACGGAGTAACCAACGCCTTCCCTTCCTTTGGTAAAGTCGATCGGACATTCACTGGATGAAGTTACGTCGATGCAACCTTCAAACGTTCCACTTGCAGAATCCTTCCAATAGTTGCCCAGGGATCCGGATCGGAAAGGAAGTCAAGCGGCAGGTGAGTCATAGGGACAATATCTGAATTGTCCTTTACAGGCTGCGTCTCATGAATACAACGTACCCGGTCAGGGCTGTCGGAAAATTCCAGTCCTCGGAACGTAGGCTGATGTGAAAGGAAGGAAAGCGACAACTCAGGACTTGAGTGGATCTTACTTCCAGAAAACTTGTCGCTGCTAGTAGAAATACGAGATAAGGGCTGAAAGTGCCCCAAGTCTGACCGTGCCCCGAATCCTTCGATGGGTGCATGTGTTGTGTTGCCGGGAAGTAGTGGCCAAACATCATGGACTGCTCGTTAGACCATTCGGTTATAGGACTAGGGGGAGGCCTTGGTGAAGACTCGAACTCCAAGATCATGTCGCGATCAACATCCATAAAGGAAGAATCGGTGGTGAAGGGAGAAGACCGAGGAAGGGGCGAGAACTGATTACTTTGGGCACAGAGAGGCCCTGAGTAGAGAAAGGTGCCTTCGAGTTTCTTCTCTCGGTATATCCACTGTCACGGAAATTCCGGGAAGCCATCCCCTCGTCTGTATTATTGTTTTCTGGTCGCTGTAAATGCTCGGTATCAAAAGGAGAATCCTGTGAAGAGACACACGAGGACTGTTTAGCCAATATATTCTTGCCCGAGATCAAGAAGTACTTGGTCGTTAGTTCCATATTCATCAGAACTGTCGTTGGCCGTTCTCGCGCCCCCGCAGGGCACTGTGTCCTTGTGAGTAACCGCTTGAGCACCAACTAGATCTGGTAGTTGAAGTATCCGATCGATAGCAGCTCGGATCGACATGTCTAACACAACAGATCCTTAGCGCCGACAAGGATTCGGAAACACAGAAGCATACGATCCGACGTATCCAATGCAGAGAGTACTTTGGATGGTCGTTTTCGGCCATTCTCGTTATCAGAAGATAACGTATAATACTGATTGAGGGGGACATGTGGAGACCTTCTAGTGTTATGGGGTGCGTGGGCGAGAGATATCTCGGACAACAAAGAAGCTGAACGCAATGGACCGGAATTACGACGATCCCCAGGACTACGGTGTCCTAGAGCATTCGCTAGACGTTGTTTTACAAAGTGCGTTTTTGTGCACGGCCAGCCGCGTCTTTTGTCTTCGCACGTACTGCATTTCTAGGCGTCGTGCTTTAACTCTGATAATGTGGGTAGCAGGTCCAGTCAAACCTTTTTCCACCCATGTAATTAGCACCGACCATGGTTGCTGATTGGCAGTTGAGTTGGTGGTCAAATGATGATGGTGGCTGCTACGTAATTGATTCCGATACCATAACAGCAAATATGACCATAAGCATGCTCCCACCTTCCTCGCCTGCTGGCCCAACCATCACCCTGACGCTCTCCACGTATGGAAAGCCGGACAGTCACGCTCAGAAAGGCGGTGGGCGAGGCGCCCGTAAATACTAGACTTGGTAATTGACCCCCTTGGGACCCAAGACACCGCAAACTTACCCGAGGTATAATTTAACGGCTTTGCATATATTATAATGAATCACGAAAAATGGCCACGAAAATGTAGATACGAGCCTGACATACTACAAAGTATCTACCACTTATCTAGGAATAGGTCATCATCATCACTCTCTTCGTCAGAAAACACCCTACACTGTATTTTTTGAAGCTTCGCTCTTGGCCACTGTCGAGAACAGTGGAACTTCAATTGCAGCTGCTCGTTGAAAGCCGAGACCGAAGCTTCACATTATGTAATTGTGCAAGCCACACCTCTCGTGGAGCGCTGCCTGCCCTTGCCCACCTGCCATAGATAATTCCATAGCCACTGACAAGTTAAAAATGCTGCTGGCCCACCACTACTCCCAACCCACATCTGCATTTGGTATATATTGAAATTTCCCACCCTACTGCCCTGTAGTCCCCTGGGTCAGCTCCCTTGCCCTACCGGGCTCTATCTTCTGCTGGCATGCATCATATATGATCATTAACATGAAGTATAAGTATATTAGAGCATAATTGAACACTTAGTCGAGTATACTAGTGGCCCTGAATAGCTTGGAAATGAGATAGGGGTAAAAAGCCAAAAAGCGGACGCTTTTCTGATATATTGGACATATCTACTTGGTTTTCATGTCTCCTTCAAGGTAATATGTATGCCTACAGCATATCCAAAGTTCATAGCCTTTGATGGAGTACTTTACATGTGGTGACACAATCTCCTCCTCCCTGTATTTCACCATAGAAAATTTTTTCTGGGTCTTTTTGTGCTGGTAATGTGATGTAACATGGTATAGTAGTTACACTTCGTGAATTGGTGCATAATTGGACCGCCCATCAGGTGGCTGAGAAGCTCTGAATTGCTAGAAACGATTTCAGGGGTTACAGACAAAAAAGTGTTCGCAATTTTGCTACATTTGATATGGGCATTTGAGAGGGACATCCCCTTGTAGTGGCCCTCTGTACCTATATAATATCACAAGCTCATTGAATGGGGTGGAGCTCCTGAGGTGTTGTGCCATGGTCTTCCCCTGCTGGTATTTAGGGGCTTTATCAATTTCCAGGAAGTATATTGCTATTCTGACTATCTAGGGATCTATTGAATACTTATTCACAACCAAAAAAATAAATACCAAGTCCACAGCAGAAGGGGAGAGAGCAGGGGAAGGAAAACAATCACCCAGAGAGCGTGGGAAAATGCGCAAAAAGTTGCGGAGACTTTTAGAACATATCAAAAAGATGGAATGGTACGTCATACACAGTGTCTGGTGCTCAATGGATGGTAGTACTGGGATTTTAACATCTGATAGCTCCTCCTAGAATTATATTACGCCTACTTCAGTGTGTCACACCCTCAGAACTTGAGACTTGGTACCAGTCTCTTATCCTCAGTAGTGAAATGTATTTACTGGATCAGAAGTCCACATGTATCAATTTTCACATATTTTTGGGTTCTCTGGGTAATGCAGGTATTATATTACATGAAGGCATGTCCCATGACCAAGGGGAACATGGTACTCCATCCATTGAGTACCAGACACTGTGTATGATATACCATTCCATCTTTTTGATATGTTCTAAAAGTCTCCGCAACTTTTTGCGCATTTTCCCACGCTCTCTGGGTGATTGTTTTCCTTCCCCTGCTCTCTCCCCTTCTGCTGTGGACTTGGTATTTATTTTTTTGGTTGTGAATAAGTATTCAATAGATCCCTAGATAGTCAGAATAGCAATATACTTCCTGGAAATTGATAGAGCCCCTAAATACCAGCAGGGGAAGACCATGGCACAACACCTCAGGAGCTCCACCCCATTCAATGAGCTTGTGATATTATATAGGTACAGAGGGCCACTACAAGGGGATGTCCCTCTCAAATGCCCATATCAAATGTAGCAAAATTGCGAACACTTTTTTGTCTGTAACCCCTGAAATCGTTTCTAGCAATTCAGAGCTTCTCAGCCACCTGATGGGCGGTCCAATTATGCACCAATTCATGAAGTGTAACTACTATACCATGTTACATCACATTACCAGCACAAAAAGACCCAGAAAAAAGTTTCTATGGTGAAATACAGGGAGGAGGAGATTGTGTCACCACATGTAAAGTACTCCATCAAAGGCTATGAACTTTAGATATGTTGTAGGCATACATATTACCTTGAAGGAGACATGAAAACCAAGTAGATATGTCCAATATATCAGAAAAGCGTCCGCTTTTTGGCTTTTTACCCCTATCTCATTTCCAAGCTATTCAGGGCCACTAGTATACTCGACTAAGTGTTCAATTATGCTCTAATATACTTATACTTCATGTTAATGATCATATATGATGCATGCCAGCAGAAGATAGAGCCCCATAGGGCAAGGGAGCTGACCCAGGGGACTACAGGGCAGTAGGGTGGGAAATTTCAATATATACCAAATGCGGATGTGGGTTGGGAGTAGTGGTGGGCCAGCAGCATTTTTAACTTGTCAGTGGCTATGGAATTATCTATGGCAGGCGGGCAAGGGCAGGCAGCGCTCCATGAGAGGTGTGGCTTACACAATTACATAATGTGAAGCTTCGGTCTCGGCTTTCAACAAGCAGCTGCAATTGAAGTTCCACTGTTCTCGACAGTGGCCAAGAGTGAAGCTTCAAAAAATACAGTGTAGGGTGTTTTCTGACGAAGAGAGTGATGATGATTGTAGGTGTCAACGGTCACGTGTTAGGCGCTCTTGTACTTGTAGAACTGTTTACGCTAGTTTACACCTCAGCGCTTGTGTCTACGACGCTGAGGTGGGTACGGTAACCCCTGAGGACACGTGTGTATACTTACCTCCTGTAGCGTGTCTTATCAGGTATTGTCAATGACAGCGCTTGTGTCTACGACGCTGAGCGTGTCTTATCAGTTTACAACAATGATGACCTATTCCTAGATAAGTGGTAGATACTTTGTAGTATGTCAGGCTCGTATCTACATTTTCATGGCCATTTTTCGTGATTCATTATAATATATGCAAAGCCGTTAAATTATACCTCGGGTAAGTTTGCGGTGTCTTGGGTCCCAAGGGGGTCAATTACCAAGTCTAGTATTTATGGGCACCTCGCCCACCGCCTTTCTGAGCGTGACTGTCCGGCTTTCCATACCCAATACAACTCGGCTGATAGCTTACTCCACGTCCAGAGGTGCTACTAGTAGCAAGCAAAAGCCGCCACATGTATTTCAGATGGAAGCCGGTCACTGAGGTAACCGAGTTCTACGACGATATTTACAATTACTTAGTATTTCGGATAGACGGACACCTGTCTGTAGTCACGAATTTTGTAAAATAAGATGGCTTTCCATAATGTACTACTACAGTCACCATTGCTTATCCCGTTTTGGATCTTGGTAACTTGCTTAGTACTGCAACAGTGACTTAGATTCTCCCTACCTGGTGATGCAACGTGGACTGACAAATATACATTGTGGCGCAGTGCACAAAGTCTGTTTTGAAGTGCCGGCAGACAAGTCCATCATGTTGGCCTGGGTATCTTTTCCAATGGAACTCTCCCCACTCACCTGCAACCTGTGTCCAGAGCAATTCAGAGTTTATAGGAAATGAAATACACAATATTGATTGATCGGGGAGAATAGGGGCTCAGTGAGATGTATGTAAGCATACACTTACCACTCACGCATCACTCATGCTCACGCTACTGCTTCATGCTGTCACATCTCCTGTCGCACCATGCTATCACGTCTCCTATCTCCTTGTCTGGGCATGCGGATCCCTCTCACTGTGTTGCACTGTTTGGATCCTGGGGGTATATATATCGGTGCTACATGTATGCACAGGATATATCTTCTTTTCCCTCTTTCTTTCTCTCTCTATCATCCTGTATCAGAGCATATGCTTGGTTGTTCAATCCCACATGCCTGTCCATGTTCTGTCTTGTTGTGATTCATCCTGAGTGTGCTCACCCCTACTGTGGTGGGTTCCACTTTTTTTGAACGTGCCATAGTGCGTGTCGATGCCTGGTAAAGGTGTCAAGCTGCCATCTTGTCGCACCCCCTCCGTTCCTGTGCCCTTGACTACCCATAGTTGAGGGAATGGTCCCCCACCGGCGACATCATTGTCATCTCTGTTGTCCTCGCTTTCGTCCTCACTGTCTCAGTCCCATGCCACCTCCCTCCCACTGCCATCCACACCACCACCTGTGGCTCTGCCTAGTGCCACATCATCTCCATCTGCCCCTTCTGCACATGTTCCCCCATCACCAGTGTTGTCCCCATACATGCATCCAGCATCTCCTGCAACCACCGATAGTTCCTCGTTGTCAGACAGCTCCACAGCGGTCTTCCCTGTTATTATAATGTCTTCGACCCAGTCTCAGATGGTGTGGTGTGAAAACACTGCGCCTGGTAAAAATCCTCCCTTCTTGACAGCAGGCAATATCACCCCAGAAGGGTTGTGGAGCTGGGAGCTGGGCTGCGAAAATTATTTTCAGCTGAAGAGTGTAGCTGAGGATGTCCAGGTTGCTAAGGTTGCGGGTCACCTTTTAGATCCTCATGTGCAAGATTGGATCAGTAACAACAGTAGTCAACTGACTGCCCTATCCTTCTCTGAATTTATGGACAAGGTTCGTATGTATTGGCTCCCCAGCGATTGGGCAGAGGCTATACAGCAGAAGATGTTGTCGTCAACACAGGGGAATAAGGCCTTCCATCTGTGGGCCGTCGAAGTAGAAAGCCTGAATGTCTTATTGTGAGGAAGCGAGTTCCACCTTACCGAAGACCATCTCCGTTTCCACTTGGAGTCACACATGCACCTGGACCTTACTGCAGAATATCGTCTGACTGCTACTCATCATGAAAAGCGGTTCTGTGCATGGCTCGACTTGGTCTGTCTCCTCAACGAGAAACGTATCCATGATGCTGCAAAGATCGATGCAGCCCTTCGTAAGAAGCCCTTTCAGCCTAGTCACTCAGCCAATACCACCGCATCGACCTCAAAGGTACCAGATGGCTGTACTCATACTCGTCCCCCTGCTCTCACTGTTGAGGAATGCCAACTCCTCCACAATAACTCTGGGTGTTTCAAGTGTTGTTGTCTCTTTCAAAACCACACTACACATAATTGTCCAAACAACTTCCCTGATGCTAAGAACTACAAGACATTGACTGCCGCAGATGTTGAGGCTGCTTGTAAGAAGCATGCCAAGCCAGTCACCGCTGTCATCAAGGAAGAGCCAGCAGCAAAGTGTGCTCACATCACCAAAGTTGACGACAATGTGGATACCATCACTGTCATCATGCCTTCTGCTGCCCTTGGGGACGGAACTGATTCAGGTGAAGAGTACATCGTGCCTCTTTCAGTTCCCCACCTTCGATGGTCCTGTCTTCTTGAAGGACCTAGTTTGACCTTCCCTCTGCCTGTAAAAGCACTGATTGACAGCAGTTCACATCTAGTTCTGATTGATGAAAACCTTGTCACAAAGCTGGGTCTTCGGTGCCACCGGCTGCACAAGTCTCTTGATGTTTTGATGGCGCTTTCTTCTGGTGAATGGGAGGTCATGTCCCTGCAGAATTACATTGTCCTGTCTTGTCTTTCTCCTGATGCATGTTTCCATTCACATTCTGTTCATGCAATCATTGCACCCCATCTGTCTACTCCCCTCTTGTTAGGACTTCCTTTTCTTTCGCATAATTGGCTCATTATCGATCACGCTCTCTGTACATGTGTGGATAAAGATACTGGTTACGACTTAATAAACCCTCCCCCGGTTCCTGTCTCTACTCCCTCTCAGCCAGTGACTCCTACTGTTCAAGCAGTTAAACAACTTAAGAATGTGGTTCTTGAAGAGTTATGCAGTGTCTTGCCTAAGTATCATGAACTTGTTGAGGTGGCAGCCACTCCAGTCTGTGGGGTGGATATCATTGGCATGGTACAGCACCGCATTGAGGTTCTTGCCACTGCAGAAGAGCTGACAAAGTGTGATGTGTGACTCAAGCATGAGTTCGCTGACCAGTTCCCTGTTGATATTCCACCCACAGATGCCCTGCCTGACAACGTCCTTTTCCATGTACAGCCCAAAGACACCAACAAGGTCATCCAACTCTGGTCATATGATTGCCCAAAGAAATACTGCGAGGCATGGAAAATGTTGTTACAACAGCATCTCGATGCAGGGCAGTTACGGCCCTCCAATAGCACACACTCCTCACTGGCCTTCATCATCCCGAAGGCAGATCCTACAGCGTTACCTCGTTGGGTGAATGACTTCCAACAACTCAACCTGAACACTGTGCCAGATAATCACCCACTGCCCTGCATCAATGAGATCCTTCATGATTGTGTCAAGGGCAAGTACTTTGCAAAGTTGGACATGACTAATGCATTCTTCCAGACCAAGGTCCACCCAGATGACATCAAGTGGCTGGCTGTACACACACCTTGGGACCTGTATGAGTGGACTGTCATGCCCATGGGCATGAGGAATGCCCCTGCGGTTCATCAACATTGCATGTTTGCTGCTCTCCATCACCTGATAGGTGTCACATTTGCATGTCTATCTTGATGACATTATCATCTGGTCACAGACACTTGAGGAACATGAATGAAATGTTCGTGCGGTCTTGCAGGCTCTCCATGAGGCTAAGTTATTTTGCTCCCTTAAGAAGACTCAGCTGTTCTGCACTGAGGTGCTTTTCCTTGGTCACCACATTTCTGCACAAGGGATCAAGCCTGATTCCTCCAAGATCATGAGGATTCTCGATTGGCTGGTTCCATGGTCAGTTACTGACATGCGTGCCTTCCTTGGTCTTGTCCATTATGTCACTGATCACCTTCCCAATCTCGTGGAACACACTCGCATCCTGAATACATTGATGACCAAGGTGGCAGAACTCAAGTTCCCAGTGTGGATGAGTGACCACCAGCAGGCATTTCAGGCCATCAAAGATCTCATGGTCAGTCCTCATTGTCTGAAAACCATCAACCATGATAATCCAGGTGACAATCACATATTTCTTACATGCGATGCCTCGGATTTCCATACTGGGGCAATCCTTTCTTGGGGACCCACCTGGGAAATGGCTTGGCCAGTTGCATTCGATTCTACACCCCTTCGCAGTGCTGAACTCAACTATCCTGTACATGAGAAGGAACTCCTTGCCATCATCTGTGCCTTAAAGAGATGGAGGGTCGAGCTACTTGGTGCCCCGGTGTTGGTATATACAGATCATTGTACTCTTCAGAACTTTGCTTTACAGCATGACCTCTCTCAGTGTCAGGCTCGCTGGCAGGAATACATGTTGCAGTTTGACCTGACTATTTGGTATGTTCCAGGTGAGCATAATGTCGGTGCTGATGCATTGTCTTGTCGTTCTGACAACGCTCCCCCCATCACTGCGGTGTCAACAGTTGAGGTAGACAAGTCGTTAACAGTGGAAATATTGAAATACACAGAAGATCCCTTCTGCTGGCATCTTTTCTCACTCCTCGATTCACTTCCTGGCCTGCAGGAATGTGACGGTCTGTTGTACCTTGCAGGCCACCTAGTAATTCCTTGTGTACACTCCCTTCACGAACATTTCTTCCACCTTGCCCATGACACCCTAGGCCACTTTGGCATGGATAAGACCTACGCAGCTCTACATAACTCCTTCTACTGGCCCAACATGTGTCGTGATCTCGCATCCACATATGTTCCTGCCTGCACCCACTGTGCATGCAACAAGTCACCTACCATGGCACCTGCAGGCCTGCTGCACCCCTTGCCTGTCCCAGATGCTCAGGGCAACTTGGTCACTGTCGACTTCATTGGTCCCCTGCCAGAGGACCATGGCTTCAACATGATTGTCATGATGACAGATCGCCTTGGTGTGGATATACATCTTGTGCCCTGTCGGAGTTCCATCACTGCCTTGGAGTTCGCCTCCTTGTTCTTTGACCACTGGTACTGCGAGAACGGTCTTCCTTTAGAGATAATATCAGATCATGATAAGCTTTTTGTGTCTCATTTTTGGAAATCACTTCATAAACTGATGGGCGTTAAGCTTAAGATGTCATCATCTTACCATCCTCAGATGGATGGGGCAAGTGAGCGCACCAACAAGACTGTCAACCAGTGCATTCAATTCCATGTCAAGCATAATCAGAAAGGCTGGGTCAAGGCCCTGCCTCGGGTGCATTTTCACATCATGAACACCCTTAACAACAGCACAGGGTTTTCACCTTTCCAGCTTCACCTGGGACGCTCTCCTCGTCTTCTGCCTCCCATTTCCGCTCCAGAGGCTGGTGAGACCAAAAACAGCAATGCAGCCAGTTTTCTGGCTCACCTAGATATGGACGTCCCAGAAGCATGCGATAATCTCCTTGCAGCTAAGGCAGCACAGGCTCATGCAGCTAATCATCACCACATCCCCAATCCAAAGTTTGCGATCGGGGACAAGGTTTGGTTATCTACAAAATATCGTCATCATGAGTACATTACTAATGGTACCAATCATGTAGCCAAGTTTATGCCATGGTATGATGGCCCATATACCATCCTATTGGCTTCCCCAGATACATCCACCTATGTCTTGGACATGCCTCATGTGTCAAATGCATGTAGCACGTTCCACATTAGCCAACTACATGCCTTTGTGCCCAATGACATGACACTTTTCCCCTTGCACGAGCTGCCTCGCCCTGGCCCTGTGGTCACAGTGGATGGCCAGCTGGAGAACTTGATTGAGTGGATAGTGGATGAGAAGCAGGCTGGGAGGTCAAAGAAATATTTGGTGCAGTGGTTAGGATTTGGGCCAGAGGATGATGAGTGGTTGACGAAGAAGGACTTGGAGGATTGTGAGGCACTGGACATCTTGGAAAGGGAACACCCACCATAAAGGGTGTTGAAGAACAGAGTTGGAGGTCAGGTTTAGAAGAAGAAGTTTGGGTTGAGGAATGGAGTTGGAGGTCAGGTTTTGACGAAGAAGACATTGACAAAGAATGACTCACGTACAGCTCACTCACCCCCCCATTGCTCTTTTTTATGGGTTGGGAGGGTGTAAGTGTACACTTACCACTCACACATCACTCATGCTCATGCTACTGCTTCACACTGTCACATCTCCTGTCGCACCACGCTATCACGTCTCCTATCTCCTTGTCTGGGCATGCAGATCCCTCTCACTGTGTTGCACTGTTTGGATCCTGGGGGTATATATATTGGTGCTACATGTATGTGCAGGATATATCTTCTTTTGCCTCTTTCTTTCTCTCTCTATCATCCTGTATCAGAGCATATGCTTGGTTGTTCAATCCCACATGCCTGTCCACATTCTGTCTTGTTGTGATTCGTCCTGAGTGTGCTCACCCCTACTGTGGTGGGTTCCAATGTATCATACACTTCCAGCCCTGGCCACCTTCCTTCACCAAGGCGAAGTGGACAAATGTGGAGGTTATCTCGACAGTCGATGACGTGGTATTGAACAAGCGTGCTTCCCCTCGCTGTCCCGACGGCTCCCAGCCTCTACCATTCGAATGGTGTATTGCTATGCAATGTGTGTTATATAGAGAAATGCGCTGGAACGCAGTTAACAACATTATGTAATAAGACCTCATAATCTTTCACTTCCTGTATGCCCTTAGCTGCTGTGGATACAAGTGATACCGAGCACGCAAGGAAACTCACGAAGAAAGTTCCATTGAAAACTATACTCGAACCGACATGATGGAATGGGCTAACCGCACTTGAAATATATTTCATGCACCACAACGTATATTTACAGATCCATGCCGCATCACTAAACAAAGAGAATTAAGGTCGCTGTCATAGAAATGTCACCGGAATCCAACGTTGCGCAGCAGTACTTGGGCTCAACGACCCGTCCATCCCGGCACCAAGACCAAGACCTACCATATGGTCAATGCAGAGCTGTGGTCTTCACGTCCACGACATGTGGGGTCCTCAGGTGGTCCCAATACATTGTAGCTTCCAGTTCAGGTTTCGGTCGTTTACTCTCCCTGGGCATCTTTCACGTTCTACTTTTACCTAGGAGGGATTATCACCATAATGGTCAAACCTGGGAGCTCTGGGCTCGAACGTTGAGTTCATCATGTCCATCATCATTTCACTGCTTCCAGATACTCAATCTAATGTCGTCGTTGGACCTTCCTGAACACTAGATGAGGGAAAGATGGAAGTGATGACGAGCCTATGAATCTCAGTGTATAGAATGAGAAGAGAACAAGGGGAGGGCAGGAAGAGAAGTGACACGCACTTTGCACCCGCATTCCCAGCGATGCCGACATCGTCCCCATGCATGCCATGGGGTAAATGACATTGTTTTCTGCACCTCCTGATGGTCCTGGAGCCTTCAGCTGTATACCTTCCATCGTGATGGACGAGATCAGATAGACGCCTCGGTGAGCCAATGAAGGGTTGTCGCGTTGATGTATGATTTTCTCGTGGGCTATCTGGAATGGCTCTGGAAAAACTTGATGACGAAGTAGATACGACATGCGAGAGGAGAGAGGCCAGCGACGAGTGTAACAAAGCCGAAACGAGTTGGAGGTTGGGAGTTGAAGCCGATGGGGGAATCGATAAGCAACTCCAACGAATTCTTGAATCCGAACGTGGGGGGACCCCCCTTCACTCGACACCATGCTCCCATTTATCAGGGAGAGACTGCATAATTGTCTGGATGAATACTTTTGTCTGAAAATAAGACTCATGCGACCACGGGCTGCTCCCTGTAAGCTCCGAGTGCTCGAAACCGTCCTCTTACATATCTGCTTTCGTATTCGGCTCCTTTGTGGATCGTGGCTTCCAGTCTATCTACCCCCTTCAGCATTCACTCTTACATACCTCCTCACCACGTCTCCTTCCTTTAAAACACTTCTCATCTCTCCTCCCAGTATACCCGCCCCTCCAAATGAACCATAACCCAACACAAGGAACACTGACACCACCACCATCGAACTGATTCCTTGGTTGGGACTACCAGTTGGAGCCGAGAGACAACGAAGTATTGATCAATACCAATCCTGAAAACTCGAAATGGAATATACCCTTATGCACAGACCATGGTGAGTGTAAAACCCTACTTGTGTTCTGCACCGATGTGTCTTAGTTCTCGGACGCAAGTCAGCGACACGAAGGCAGGCGTAATGTCGTTTTCAATATGACGTCCATAATCCCTGCCTCTCAGTGTTTTGCGGCCCTCACGTTCTCGGTATCCGTATGATCAGCACCGGTGAGGTGAGCCTTGCACCCAGCGTCATCGTAGTGGCATCTCCACCCACTTGTGGAACCGCAGGGCTAGGTGAGTCCATCTACACAGTATCTTTGACCGCTAAGTTGATCTGTCTTGAAGCCGCTCGTTACCACTCCATGGGTGACCAAAATTTGGGCCAACATCCCGATGTACACACAGAAAGCATCGATGTCGACTCACTCATCCTCGGTTGACTTCTGTACTCCTCTTCGAGACTCCTGTCGACAGAACGTGATGCTAGCAACTCAAATATGGTCGATCGATCGATCAATTGTTGATCGCCTTGAAGAAATCTTCCATCATTCCATCCTACGATCGCGGCAGACTCAGGTCGGGCACTCGTTACGCCAAATATCGGATCCAACTTACACCGCCACCAGCATAACTCCCCCGTCATGATCGAATTCCGGCATACTAAGACCTTCTGAAGGTGCAATACGTTACCCACTCGAGTCCGGCATCTTTCCTTTCGAGAAACTATACAGTGACAAAATGAAGGAGTAGAAGACTCACCCTTTGCAAACGGTTGGACTGAAGAGTATAGAACCGTATTCTGTATCTGGACAGACACATACCAAGAGCCTGCGGAGTAATCTGCAGGGGTCAATTGTAACGGACGCGAGAGTTCCCTTTCACGTTTACGGCCGTGCCGTCCCCACAGGAACCACCCGCTGTTGGTAATACTGGTGTAGAAGGCGGTTCAGATTCTTGCGATATTGACAGGCCGATCATCCTGTATGGTTCGCGCAGCAGCGTGGTGTTGGGTACATTGAACAAGTTGCAGAGGTCAGTGAAAGGGACCATTGTCAACCTGCAATTCGATGTCAGTTTGTGCTGACACGAAGTTCCGAATATTATCCCATTTTCCCTCTGCCGTGATTACCTGGAAAAGATTTCGCAAATCACTCACCGGATCAGTCAGCTCGTGGTTTTCGAGCACTTCCTTCGGGATGTGCATCTCACTTACAACATCACGTCAATGGATTCGACGCCTCGGGGACGTTGGAACCGAACGCGAAGTCTGGTGTATACCTATTGTTTCCTATCCCATTCCAGGTGTTACGACTCCGCGAAACAACCTCGGATGGCACAGCGGCTTTCTTACTTCTCACTGGCTCATAATCAGCAAATGATGGTCGTGGCTCGTGTCGGGCTGCTTAGTGCAGGAAATCAATTGACCAGAACCTTGCATCGGGCCTTTGCTCTCCTTCACGAGTCATCCCTGTCCTCGGCAATGTATGCATAGCAAATATGGGTCACATGCAACACAGGTACGCACTATACATGCATACATCGCCGAGGATGGTTGACTACCCGGTGCGTGGATTGGTCACCCGGATCTTTTTTCCCTACATCACAACCGCAACACCGAAAAACATACCTGGCGATCAAATTATATGCAAAAAGTGGCAGAGAGGAGGTCAGACAGCTACGTGAGGTGAAAAGAGCGAAGGTGTAGCAAATAGAGGGGCCATGAAGCAAAGGATGTTAGATGGGATTGGAAACACACTCGAAAACAGCAATGTGGTGGATGGACCCACCCCAAGATAAAAAGAACTAATGGTAGTTCTTCGTGCGAGTCACGACAATCGTGAAGGACATGATTTTCCGTTGGGCGTCGCGATGGGGTCTTGGTTCGTGTGGGTTGCTTGGGGTGGGGTTGCGGGGCAGGAAGTTCCCACTGGAAGAACACGGGTTCGCACGGTTGTGGCGCACGATGGCATTCGTGACATGATGTATTTAGGTTTGTTTGTAGTACGAGTCATGGTCTCACCTCCGGTTCATTCGACATGTGACTTTCCCCAGGACCCGAGCGTTCCGCCGCACAGGTGTGATCAGTGCTAGCGTTTGCATTTTAGTCGTGTTAGTCTTCTTTGTTTTCTCTTCCTCGATGCTTTTCACTTCACCCCATACCCCCTCCCTCACAGCATCTTTTATTCCCCTCACTCTCATGCTTGTTGAACCCCGTTCTCTTGTGCGCTGCTCCCATAACGAGGAACATGTCACCATCAACCAGCTTCCTGAATAGAATGCGTCGGGGACGGAGTCTCCCCGAGGTAAGTAGTCTCGAGATCCGAAATCCGAAATCCGATACGTCTAGACAATGGTGAGTGTAAAACCCAATTGGTCCACTGCATCTATGTTCCTTGATATATCGACTCTATTGAGATCGGCAATAGTCTAGGTAAGGCACCCGCGTCGTGCCTGCATTCCCGAAATAGGATTCGAAGGTTACCTATGACCACGAGCCGATCGACCCCGAGAGAATGGTATATGAAGTCCCTTATCTACTCATTCTCAAGAGTTGAAACAGGAAAATTTTGTCTTTGAATCCGGCGGCAGTTGGATGTACGACGTCCTCTTCAACCGCAATGTTTGAGAATTCCTCCCTTACCCGTGGGGCGCGGATCCCGTTTGGTCGCTATATCCTTGTTGATCTCAGTAGAACGAATGCAGCTAATCAGCCAGATGTGCCTGCCTATGTTTTTCGGTCCTGAGAGGCAAGTATCACGAGAATACCAGGGACTTTGGCTATCTCTCACTAATCTCCTTGAGATCCCGCTGACAAATAGGATACGGCGCAGGTGAGACGTTCACAACGACTATCGTTTGTTCGTGGTTGAACTTCGGTGTACTGGTACGTACATAGGCACTCCCCCCATTTAAAGATCTGGTCGCTAACGTATTTAACTCCTAGCCAACTCGAGCGTCCATTGGTGTGATATCTACACACACAATTCCTGAATACGACGACGAAGGGTATCTTGACAAACATGGACCAGATATATTATACTGCTCGTATTATTCAAGCGCTCGTCCCGAAGTGTGGTTACCATGTCGATTTGCAATGATAGCCTTCGGTTCGGCAACGTCAACTATGAAAGAGATCTCTGAACGCTGATTGCAAGCGATGGTGAACATCTGGGCCAGAGGGCTATTTTCCAGTCTCCATTGTGAGGACCGCAAGAGCGAGATAGTTGGCAGGTGGATGGAAATCTCGGCAGTTGATGGTATGCGTGAGGGTCGACGAGAATGAATACTGTAAACTACCTTGCGTATGGCGTAGACTCCTCTCTGGAGCAAGACGGAACGCTCTCATTGCGGCAGCTAGGATAATGTCGGTATTCCAGCTCGCAGCGCCATCACGATGCCTTGTCTCTCGTTTTTCTCTACCTCTGCTATACATCATTTTACATGACATTGCAGTAATCCCTATCCGGGATCCCGCCGTATCGGGCGCACGCGGACTCGACGTTCCGTCTGACGCGCTCAAATGACAACACGTGTCACAGCGTTCGTTAATGGCTCTCTTCACTAGCCCCATGGCTTGTACAAGCCACCGTGCACCTAACACAAGGGACCCTGATGCCGCCCTTGAACCGATATCATGGCTCGGGCCCGGGACGTTCGCGCGAAGAGCAAACAAGTGCTAAGTTAGGATGGAGCGTCTATCTCACAATCCGGAAACGGTGGGCAGTGCCCAAGTCTAAACTTTCACGTGAATCCAGCACTAGTATGTTTCCTCTGCCCACACAACTAGTAGGCAGGGCAAGCCAACCAACCCGGAGACTGATATATCGACTCTCCTAAACAATCCTAGGACGCGGGAAATGGTACGGCCCCGTTTCCTAGCTTTTTCCCACAAATCATACGTCCAAATGGGGTCGTTTTTAATGTGATATCCATAGTTGCCGCCTTTCAGTGGTGTGCAAACTTCTGTTCTTTTGGCATCCGGCCTCTCATCGGCGCTTCTCCACCAAGTCGTAGTCTCTCTTCGGGACTACTATTGTGAGTGTTTTAATGATTAACCGACCACTTGCACGGGAGAATATTGTATAATGTCCTACGAGTCGCAGCATGGACAACGGGTACTCGTTCTGCCAAAGTCCGGCATGTATAATCCACATCGTAGTTGATGGCGGTATCCCTTCCCTCCTAACTTCCATAGTCCCAGTCGTATCCAATACGAACTCCATAATCTTCACCTCTGCGGTTCGTTTCCCACTAGCGCTAAAGAGCTTGGGTAGAGAGGTCCGGATATCGGAGAAATTTAACGAATCATTCTCTGAGTCGAGCAGCTCGTGGGTAAACAGGGTCCCGATCTCTGCGTTGGAAATCAGAAATTGTGTTCGCGTCTCAAATGGTCTATACATTTTGCGTCCCACAGACACTGGGACAGAACCAAAGTGTGAATTAGCAGGTGAAGGTTCAGCGCTCAGCACGACGACGGCAGGTGCGGCGCCAAACAACTGAAAACATAGTGGTAAATAGACTAAAACACGACTGTGACTGCAACCCAATCGCAACACGTAGCACTTGTTTTTCACCGCCGTAGGGGAAAGTTATTCCACCATTGCAATCGGTGGGGAGGCTACCCAGCGGGATAACGAAAAACTCACTCTTATCTCTCCCTCCGCACACCCTTCTCTCACTGGCATGCCAGCTCGATGATGAACCCAACACGAAAAGCGAAGACTTGCTGCAGAACAGCTGATATCTCCCAGAGATCGCCCTGGCGCTATGGGGAAGCTCTGTGAGCCTTGAGTCTCCCTCAGTAGGCGCCTATCATCAAGATCCAAAACCGGACAAGCGATAGTAGGGGTGAAACCCAACTGGACCCGCTTGAGTTCAACACCCACGCTGTTTAGAAACGTAGGTTCTGTTGCCGTGATGAACAGTAGCCTAGGTAAGACCTTCATTGCGTACACACACTTTTGAGGTCAAGCGCGAAGATCGTAACTGACAGCAATCAACTCCAGGAGAATGATGCGCCAAGTCTCTCCAAGGCAAATGCAAAAGTAGAAATCGGGAGATGATTGGAATTTCATCGAAATCATCTAGCTTCTTGTTGCGGGAATCTGCTGGACTCCACATTTATCCAATATCTCTTTCAATCACGATATCTTTCACTTGTTCCCTTCAAAACGTTTCTGGACTTACGGGCTGTATCCACTAAGGCCCTGGGCTTATTGCAGGTAGACATTCGCGAGGGGCGCACCGCAACCCATGCTTGATGAATGGAGCAAATGTAACTAGGCGGTCGGATATGCCTGCCTCTGCTTTATCTGCTAACTGTAGAACATGGTCTCCCTGAGTCTGTGTCGGTTATCTTGCTGAGGTTCTGTCGATAGATAGGACGTGGCATAGGTGAGCTGCGCGTAGTACTGACTTGTTGCTCACAAATTTGGCTAATTATTTGATTCTGGAGTAACACCGCACCTACCATGGTATGTGTACAATTCCTGTCGCAGTTAGATCTCGGCGTATCGCCCCCTTGTCTCCCATTCACATGACTAGCACTAGTGTGATGCTGGCTTCAACGTACATTCGGATAAGAACCTGCGTTCTGCACATACAACTCTGCATCGATATGACAACAAAGGGTATCTCAACAAAGATCCACTGGATATACTACGGTACGTACACCAAGTAGTCGTCCATCTACCAAAAACGAAATGTGGAAAGTCAAGCTTACTCGCCGACTCGTCTCTCCGAAAGCCCTCAATATCACCAATAGCTCCTTCTGCTTAAGGCGTTCCATTCATTTGCCTGCCTGGTTCGGGTATTTCTCCTGGAATTTGGCCATGATGTCGATTTGCAATGTCAGCCTCTGGTTCAAGAAATATTAACCGCGCAAAAGAGCTGGCTATCGATGTGGCTAAAGTGTGGAGAATATCGGGTGTGACCAGACCAGAAGTATGTCGTTCGGTCTCAATCGCGGGGACCACAGGAGCTAGGTAGTCGGAAGGTGAGTGTAAATCTCTGCAGCCGATGGTATGAAGATCTACAAGGAGCTGGACTTGTGATGGCTTGTAGGTCCCCAAAAGTGGAAGCCACCTCCTTGAGAACGACGTAGTGCCCTCCCTGGAGCAAGACGGAAACGCTCTCGCCATCGCAGCTAGGTTGATCCTAGCATACCAGTAGCACTGGTGAGTGTAAAGGTTGTAGTATTTGAATGTGGCAGATGCGGCGCTTGCAATGAATGCGATATCCACGAGATGGGCTGAAGGGTGGTCCCATCGAAGTGTTCCCCTGCACACTGGATTTTGACTGGCCCTCTGCCAATATTCGTGGTGTTCTCTGTGTGAGGGATTGGACGCTTCAGTTGCCGAAGCACCGAACTAGAGTTGAGGGACATTGTACCTGGCTCGCACGACTGTGACAGTGTCTCTTGCGACTCCACCACTCGAAGACACTACTTGTACTCCATTGTTACTGGGGATGCGCTCGACAATGAGCACGAGACTCTCTCCTTTCCATACAAAGTCTCGACACCGCCATGCACAATCAATCAGCGCACTTACGACCAGTACTAACATGGACAAGAAGGAATTCATGGCGGCAGGAAGACCGAGAAGGAATATAATACAAATCGCATGCACCGACGCCTGCCGTCGCTTGAGATCTTGCAATGCGAAGAAAATCTCGAGCGCTGTACTGCCGAGAACTTTCATAACTGTGCAGAATGCTTGACACGTGAACCATATCCATGGTGGCAGGAACAGTGAGGAGTGGAGTTGCGACGACCAGCGCTGGTTCAGGGGAAGAGCACCAGCGATTTATAGGATACGCACCGTATTGAAAGCGCATTCTCCGTATAGACATAGCCACGGCCCCACAGCTGAAGCTTTGAAGGCTATATTGATCCGCGTCTTGTGAAGTAATTTTCTCACGCATAGTTAGGCTTTAGGCTGCTCCTGAGCCGCAGTCTGAGCTTCTACTTAGTTCGAGAAATTGGCAGTGGCGGTGAAGGGCACCTGCCAAACTGCGGCGGGCGCACGCACGTGACCGCAGAGGCCGGGAATCCGTGACGTCACGGGCCTCAGCCACCTCGGCGCCACTGCCAGTAGGCTCGGCATGCCGTCGTGTGCCGTTGTTTGGGCGCCCTGCCCCTCGTTCCCCTCGTTTAGGTTCAGCTTATGTCAGTGTCACAGTGATCACATCTCGCGATCGAGGACTCCCGAAGCTTCCGCGGGGTCGAAAGCAGTTATGTACGGCGGTGTAGGATAGGACCACTCTCGAACGGATGTGTGAGTTAGGTAGAACAAACACATAATGGTAACCATTGCATGCGCACGCGCACGCTCAGGATATGATGGGTGGACGAACGATGCTTGCGATTAACGATGTTTGTGTTGTGCATTGCGTACATACGACTTGTAGGATATGATGGGTGGACAAACGATGCTTGCGATTAACGATGTTTGTGTTGTGCGTTGCGTACATATGTAGCCTACGACTTGTCATACGTACGCAACGCACAACACAAACATCATTAATCGCAAGCATCGTTCGTCCACCCATCATATCCCTCCTTCTGAGCGTGCTTCATAAATCGTAAATCCCCTCCCATCCTCGCCAAACCTCATCATCGAGGCTGGCACTGCAATCCTCGGTACTGGTGTTCCTGCTATGGCCATCTCTCAAGAAGTCTATGTTGTGAATGAGGAAACTGTGGTCGCAGCAGGGACATTTGTCCTCCCTGCTTACATTGCTAAGGTATGTGGTTCTGTTAATATGCTGTTACATACACTCATAATCATGTGCCTAGCTTATCAGTGGGCCCGACTGTGACTAGGTCAATGGCCACATCGAACGTGTCAAGACCGCCTTGGAAAACTCGCATGCCGAACATACTCAGGCTGTAAAAGACCGCATCAACTCTGTTAAACAGGGGACGTCGTGTCGCTATCGAGCGTGTCAAGACTGCCTTGGAAAACTCGCGTGCCAAACATACTCGGGCTGTAAAAGACCACATCAACTCTGTTAAACAGATGAGGGACGTTGTGTCGCTATCGAACGTGTCAAGACCGCTTTGGAAAACTCGCGTGCCGAGCATACTCAAGGCTGTAAAAGACTGCATCTGCTCTGTCAAACAGATAAAGGATGTCATGTCGCTGACGCAGGGGCTCTTTCCCGTTTCGAAGGTCGGGGCGTGGTCTTTTAGTATTTTAGATCTAACATGATATGATGTATATAGGAAACTGCCTGGTTGGAGGCAGAAGCGTTTATCCAGCATCAAAAGGTTGCACTGGCATCCGAGCTCAAGACCGTCCCAGACAGCTGGGTGCGCTATGAGCAATGGCTGAAGGAGAGCGAGCAGGTTGAGCTTGCAAAAACTATCATTGCAAGGATTACATCCGATCTCAGGGACGAGAAGATGCAGGAGGAGATATTGGCCAACGCCGTGGCGGAGCTTGAGTGTAAGTCGATCGCATTGCGAGTTCCTCACAGATTACCTCTGACGATGGACAATAACAGAACTCGTGAAAAGCAAAGCGATCTAGGGAGGTCATGGCTAGCTAGATTGCTGATAGAAAATGTAGCACATCAACGCCCTTTTTTTATCAGACTTATCTTGAGTATTGGTGTAGTCGTCCATGAAATCAGTTTTGCCACCCCATGACCCACTCGCCACAAATCTCGCTAGAAGGGTACAATAAATAAATCTGATCGAGGTACATGCATACCGCCGAGTGTAATGAACGAGGATTTGTGATACTAGTGAAAATACATGCAAGTTTAATTAGGTTTCGCCCTTAAAGTCAACCATGGCACCTCATCCGTCGACAGTGTTGACGACCCATTCCAGAGCCAACATTTGTTTACCAAACGGCGGGTGACGCAAACCGCGAATATCTTCGTTTTCGATGATACATTGTATCACATGGGTAGGGCTAGAAGGTGGCCATCGTGGAGATGTTGAGTTGTACGCGGGGGGGACAGAGGCTACACTTGCAATAGGCAGGAGCTGTGGAGAATATTTGGTTGAGCGGAGGGGGTGACACTGGTGACGTGGGCGAGTATTTTGAAGACAGGAGTGACATTTGTGCAGGGGTTGCAGAGCCGTGAGTAATGTAACTATGCAAGCGAGATAAATTACTTACAAGCTGCAGTGAGGATAGCACGAGAAAGGGATGGTTGGCAAAGCGAATGAAAAGTTGTGCTGGGTGGATCTTGCGAAGTTAGTGACTGGTTCGCTGACGGACAAACGTGACTTACATCTAGGAGAGGCAGGACTAAAGGACGGACTAGTTAGTGAGTATCACGTAGATATCAGACTGAAGGAAAGCGGTTGCGGACTGTACTGCAGTGACATCGGTGAGAGGGAAGGTGACATAGGTGAATACCGCGGACTGGTTGTGGGTGACATTGGGGAGTATGTCAGTGATGTAGTCGCTCTGCTGCTGTTGTAGTTAGGGGACGTGGGGCTCAATGGATAGACTAGTTGGTGAATACCGCGGAGGTGTGGGACGGAGGAAGGCGATTGCAGACGTACCGTTCGAGATGTCAATGAGAAGGAAGGCGGCGACATGGATGAATAAATACCACAGGCTGGTTGGTGAATTCGATCGAGGGCGGGTGACATTTGTCGGTGATGCGGCCGCTTTGCTGCGTCGTAGTTAGCAGACAAGGGGCTAAAAGGGTGGACTAGTTGGTAAATACCGCAGAGATGTGGGACCGAAGGAGGGCGACTGTGGACTGTACCATAGTGACATCGGTGAGAGGGAAAGTGACATAGGTGAATACCGTGGGTGTCATTGGGGCGGACGGAAACAATTCTAATATTGGCAAAATGTACGTGCTCCATTAAGAGGTGCCCCAGCTAAGACGATGTAAACATGGTTTTGGCTGATGTGGAAAGCTGAAAATTATTCACCAAATGGCGGGTGACGCAAACGCAAACATCATCGTCTTTGACGATAGGGTATGTACGTGCTCCATCAAGGGATACCCTGGCTAAGATGATGTGAACACGATTTTTGGTTGGCATAGAGAGCTGAAAATTGCTGATCAAATGGCGGGTGATGCAAACGCGAACGAAACTTCGTCATTGACGATAAGGTATGTAGGTGCTCCATCAAGGAGTACCCTGGCTAAGACGATGCGGACACGGTTTTGGGCTAGCAAGGAGAGCTGGAATTTACTTACTAAACACGGGTGACGTCGTCTTCGATGATAGGGTGGACCGTGTTCCATCGGGGAGTACCCCAGCTAAGATGACGTGGATATAGTTTTGGCTGATGCAGAAAGTCGAAAGTTGTTTACTGTGTTGCAAACGTGAATGCGAAGCAAATGTGAACGCAGACATCTTCGATGATAGGGTGCATACATGCTCCATTGGGAGCTAAGACGATGCGGACACGGTTTTGGCCAACGCGGAGAGCCGAAAGCTGTTAATCAAATGGCAGGTGGCGCGAACGCGAACATCTTCGTCTTCGACAATACAGGATACTGGCTAAGTCGGGACAGATATCATGAGGCTTAATATCGATGGAGGAAGCCGAATGGTCTCACAGTGTACGCTTGCCTTTTACACTCTGCTGCCTGAAAAATTGAACAGCTATCCATAGGATGTTGTCTTCCTCCGAGCTCTCTTGTGTATATCACATGTTAACCATAACAACCAGACTATAGTCACGAGCAAAGTTGAAGCCATCTCTACCCGTGCGTTGTAAGGGATGGATTGAAAAGTGCACGTAGCATGCCACTCACGAGCTGATACGATGCTACAAAAAGTGTGTAGTAAGCCTGACTAGCCCTCGTTCATGGGATCATCAATTCCAGCTTCGAGACACGATGTATCCTTAACGTCTGCATTCTCATCTGCAAACTCCACACAAGGCGATGGGGAAGATGGACAGACAGAGCCCAGCGCTAAGTCAGGCCTCAAGTATTCCAACACGACCGCCGCAATCTCCATGTCATAGAAAGGATCACCATCGCTCTTCTCGCCCGATGTTGCAAGGGGTTGGATTGGAACAGAGAGCTTGTATGTGGGTGAGGACAGCGACTCGTCGAAGTAGCCTGTGACTCGAAGATCACGTCGCAGTCTCTCGCCGTTGACATTGCCTGGCAGCTGGGTATGGTGGATGATGATGCGGGGTGGACGTGTTTATAATCGCAGAACTTACCTGTAGAAGTGCACGTACAGCGGCACCAGCACGAGCGTCCACCAATCTGGACTGAATGACGTCCGGTGGCCAGTCAAGGTACTGCGAACAAAATTCCACCAGGGACATGAGATCAGGCTGGCGAGACGTCACAACGGTAATAGGAGGGCGGCCGTTGTCCGACCACGAGGTAAGAGGTAAAAGATACATTGCCAGGACAGCGGGGTCAGGGAACTCAATGCGCTCCTCCACGATGATGCGGGCAAGTTCGTAGTGTCTACATCCAAGGAACTGTCGAGGATCCGTTCTTAGCACCTCACAGACGCTGTCACGCCACTTGGAAACGAAGCTCATGAACTCGGCAAACTGGAGTGCGGCGGCGGCTCGCAAGAGACTCCTTCCAAAGCCGTATTTTTGCCAGCCGACGGGCAACGTCCACGCTGCACCACCGATTACCTGTCTACGAATCAAATGAGACTGGATGGCACCTTGGTGCTAGGGATGGCACGTACCTCAGCGTCCACACTGCTCATCAACAAAATCAGATAGAGGTCCCCCAATTCGAGACTGACGACGTTTTCTATGTCTTTGGAGGAGTAAACTAGAACGTCTTCATACCTGGTAGAGTAAGGGGTGCCGCTGTCTCTAGAGTTGGTTGGTTGCACCAATATTTGAATGAACAACTCACCTGCGTATAATGCAGGTCGCGCCAAATAGTAGCGCATCGTTGTACGGTGTCACCACAGCCTCGATTAGTCCGTAGGATTGAAGATTTGCGAGCTCCACGTCTGCCTCTCCTGGGGCCTGATGAGTTGTGTTAGCACCTGTTGAGATATGACATAGCATACATAGCAAGCAACTTACCATGTGCCAGTTGAAGCCGAATGCTGTCAGTAATTCTTGAAAGCGCTGCACAAGGAGGCGCGGGAAGGTCGAACCTACGACGTCTTTTCCCCTCTTGAGTTGGGGACAGTCTGGCCCATCAAAGACGAAGTAAGGGTGAAGCAACATGCGAGAGATAGCGGAAAGACGACAAAAGATAATATCCATTTCGTGCGATTGTCCTGTACCAGCTTGACGCCATGAAAACACGTTGATTAGTGAATGCATCCATGCACTGGGTGATGTGTCATCTGCGACAGACGAAATAGACCATGGACGATAGTGCTGACCTAGCATTGAATCCCACAGTAAGCAATCGAACACCTCCGTCATCGCCGGATGGGTCAAATGTTTCAGCAGCCAGCTGGCCGAGCGTGTAAGGCCGTGCTGCAGGTGCAAGGAGCTATGTATGGTCAGTATAACACGCTAACAAAACGGCAGAAGAGAGGAAATACTCACAGGCCATAATTCAGAGACCCTCATGTGTGGCGGACTCCGAGGACTAGTTAGGAGGATTGTCGACAGGGGGAGAACGAGACAAAGCCAGTTGATGCAGGCGTAGGCCGACGCCCAGCTGACAAATACGAGATTGGCCACCGGCCAGAGTGCCAGGACCATGGTGCGAGAATGGATGTACTCGATACGGGCAATCTATGTTTTGAAACCATCAGTGGAGGCGCTGGTGGCTGATGAAAGAGCTCACCAAGGGATGGATCAAGTCAGATCTTGGGGGTGCGCTCCAGCGAGTGAGCGTGCTTGGCCAGGGAATCGAGCTTGATAGCGCTGTGAACTGTTGGATGTAAAACGCTGAAACGCTTGCTGGCAGGTACTCACCACAAATGGCCACTGATGCGGCAACAAAGAGTGGGAGATGTCGGGGGATGACTCGAACGGGCTTTGGAGGGAAGGGAAGGCTCCTGCCAGCCTACACAGAGCGGGGAGATGCGGTAACCCAAACCTGCCCTTACTGCTTATGTCAGTGTGGTGTTGATGCCTCGAGGCGACAAGCCGGTTTGAGCAGTAAAGTACTGGAAGTAATTATAAAGTGGTGTAAAGTCACTTTACAAGGGGAAATTGGCACGCACATTCGCAACTGGGCTGGCCAGATTGGCAGATGAGCCGGTAGAAAATGCAAACGCACCGATTGGGAAAGACCCTTGAGGTCGCCGTCGAGGTCCTGTGTGCCAGGCGCTGCGACACGTAGCCATTACGGTATTATGGTAGCAGGGCAAGGGGTGTTGCACACACGACTAATACACGGACACTCAGTATGCAGCACTCAGCGCTTCAAGTCTCTTCA
This sequence comes from Pisolithus orientalis, assembly GCF_024613125.1. NCBI lineage: Eukaryota > Fungi > Basidiomycota > Agaricomycetes > Boletales > Pisolithaceae > Pisolithus > Pisolithus orientalis. The sequence continues at coordinate 107,495 of NW_026260850.1, read as the reverse complement.
GCTTCAGCACCCGAAGGTGACATATGTATTGTACGACAAACACGGTGGAGCCAGCAGTCCGATTTGAACCAACTTGACGAACACGAATACACTGTACTATACAATGTATTAGACAGCTCTGAGCTCAGTATACTAGCCAAGAACAAGTTTAGCCGAAAACTATCAAGACACGTCGCCAAGTCCATCAATGAGTAATGACAGCTGTCAGCACGGCACAGTAGCACACAAAACTTCCCCCGCACCGAACTCATGAGAATGCCCGAAGGCCAAATACTAGCTGCTGATCGCAGAAGTGATCGATTATTGATATAAATTTAACGATGGAGGTCCCGCATCTGCACCCCCTCCGAATCCGAATCACACAGTTATCATACACGATGGACGGGAGGTCCAGCTGTCCAGTCTCTTAAGCGATCAGCGTCGCGCGGGGACGTCCCACTCTCCGTGCGCGGACCCTGATGATAACGTGCCTGACACGTAAGTCCCCCACCACGTGTTGCTTCCGTGTCCCGAGCGCTCCCTAGCGCACCCTAGCGCACCTCCCACGCCACGATCGACGATGCCGGTGCCGTCACGAGGCGTCAGACACTCCGAACGGCCGTCCCCGCCGCCGAGGGCGAGCCGCTGTGGCTGGGAGGCCGATCCAAAATTTGCAGGTCCCACGCACCGCCACCTGCCAATTTTCCGAGATAAACTGACTTAAACAAATCGGCCAAGCCTGAACTTGATAAGCAGTTCCTCTGGGCCCTACCAGTTTGAGCTGATTCCAAATGAGACTTCCTGAGTAGAGTGAACACTCCAATTACTCAGTCATCGATTGTGAGAGTGTGAACGGTGACGCTGGCGGTCGTGAGCTTTCTACATGGTCCTAATTTGGCCTAGACTCCTGTTTGTAAGCCTCCGAGGATTAAACACAGCCTGGGGTGTGGTCTTTATCCTCGTGTGCTTGACGCGGAGCGCCGGAAAAACATGCAGTACATTTAGGGTTAGCACGTGATTAATAGAGCGTTGATTGGGGGTCTCTTGATGAGAGAAACTCGCACGATGGGAACAGAGTCATGTCATTTGGCACAAACGCACGAAGTTGGCTGGCATGGAAAGTGTTGCAAGCATTCGTCGCGCGAGGCATATCCAAGTCGTGTGTGAACGGCCCGCGCAAGGCCAACAGAATGGCGTACGAACCATCATAGTGCGGCATGAACTTTGCTACACGGTTCGAGCTGTTAGTAATGTGTTCACGACGATGATGTTTAATAGATAACAAAACCCTGTCTCCGACAGAAAACTTGCAGTCATGGACACGATGGCGGCATGAAAATGGCTCAATCATTTGTAATCCTTCCATTTTTACTCCTTGACAAACATGGTGGTCCTGCTTTCCCTACTAATCCGCCTGGTGATGCATGATGCCCAGTGAGAACCCGTCATATCCATACGTAGGTGTAGATACATATCTGTATGTACCATAGTTTATACGTATGTGTAACTATGCTTATGGCGCGTGGTGACTGAAACCAAGTTAGAGCATATTTCCCCATAGAAATCGCTACTGAAACTTTCTTGTTTGGATTCCTCAAGTCGTCGTGATTATAAGATTTCAATGAAGATTTTCCATTGAATTCATTCCATTCCACTGGCTCTACAATGTTACAACCTAGGTATGCTATCAGACCTGTTGATACAGATTGACTTACATCATACCACAGATATGCCAGATCTCGAAGGTGAAGTATATTGGTGTACATGCAGAAAGTACTGTAAGGGCACCCGGAAGCCTCTGAATACCCTTGCTACTTGGCAGTGTCACTTTCGTGATGCAGGCAAAGATGAAAAACAAGACGTTCGTTTAGCAAGATGCTCTGACACCTTCCATGCCTTTGTTGCAAGTAATAGACTTTCTGGTTCCAAGTGTCTTTCTGAGAATGGTCCTGATGGTGACTGCAACTCCTCCAAGTGTCTCCATCTCTCCGATGAGAATGACTTTGAGGTGAGTTTATTTTATGTATTTGTTATATTCCTATAAATCAAGACTACCAGGTTCTCCAGGTGCACAAGCATTCACCTTCACCTGTGTCTCCCAATAGCATGCCTGAAGAGATGCACAAAGACTTTCCCCCTCCTGGCTCTCCCTGTAATTCACCTGGGCAGACACGTGAAGACTTTCCCCCTTCTGGCTCTCCCTGTAATTCACCTAGGCAGATGCACAAAGACTTTCCCCCTCCTGGCTCTCCCTGTAATTCACCTGGGCAGATGCATGAAGACTTTCCCCCTCCCAACCCACAGAGAAATCCTCTTGTCAATCTTGACTTGAATGAACTTGCAGATTTTGCCTCTACAAATCCCAAGCATGTGTGAAGCATGGATTTCATCTGGTGGATTTGGAATGCTTCACTTGGTGATGGGATGGGGCTTGGAGGAGAGTCTGTTAACCGGCTCTGCAATCCTCTGATGGACATCCTCAAACTTGTTGATCCTTGTCAAAAACTTGCCATCCAAATCTTCATCACTCTTGAGCACTCATTGGAGTCTGGATATGAGAAGATACGCATTGGCATCCATGCCTGTTTTCCAGGCTCTGAACTTCCCTCGTTCTACCAGGTCAAACACCTCCTTGTGGACCTAACTGGAGTCATGTCTATCATCAACCACATGTGTATCAACTCATGCACCACATTTGTTGGTCCCTATGCCCATCTTGACACCTGTCCTGAATGTGATGAGCCACACTATGACCAGCTTCGACAGAACAGAGGGGTCAAACACCCTCATGCTGTCTTCCACACCATTCCTATCGGTCCCCAACTCCAAGCCCTCTGGTGACACCCTGACACTGCTAACAAGATGCATTACTGCGAGGAAAAAACTCAACAAGTGTTTGACGAGCTTCTTGCCAATGATGGCTTCGTCAATGCATATGATGACATCTTCTGTGGGAGTGCATATATCCATGGTATCTGTGATGGTACCATCACTCCTGATGACACCCTTCTTATGATATCCATTGATGGTGCTCAACTCTTCGAATCCAAGGAATTGGATTGTTGGATATATATCTGGATCATTCTCAACCTCTCACCTGATCATCACTACAAGAAGAAGCATGTCCTCCCTGGCACAATCATCCCTGGCCCCAAAAAACTGAAGTTCATTGAGTCCTTCCTGTCACTGGGTTTTCATCACCTCTCTGCCTTGCAATGTGAGGGTCTCAAGATATGGGATTCTGCTTGCAATCGTAACTTCACTTCTCGTCTCTTCCTATTCCTTGCATGCGCTGATGGTCCTGGTCTGCTCACAATGAGCAATTTTGTTGGACACCCAGGTAAAAATGGGTGTTGCATGCATTGTCCTCTCAAAGGTTGTCAGAAGCCTGGCACTTCTCAGTACTACCCTGTTCTACTCGAACCCAACAACTACGACATCACTGGTTGTAACCATGGTGATGTCAATGTCTATAATGTTGGACCAAGCACCTCTGCACACTATGTTGTACAACTGCACACCATCCTTTGCTCTTGGAATCAGAAAGAATACAAAGGATGACACCTTGAGACTGGGATTGTTGGCCCCAGCATCCTTCTTGGCCTGCAGCCACACCTCATCCTCAGTATCCCTGAATGTTTCTCATCAGAAATGATGCACTTGAGTGTTGGAAATACCAGTGTACAGTGTTTCTCATTACCGGTTCTAGAATTGCTTATTAGTTGAGTCTTACTCATATGATGTCATGCTTTCTAAGTGACTCCACTATGATGTCACTTTACTCCACTTATTCTACAGTGTTCCATGACATTCTTTACTATACATAGTAGGTAGTAACTTTACTTACCATATGTGTCACCTGGTCTGTGCGCATACCTGCATGTATATAAACCAAGGGGTTTCTGCCATATCCCCTCAGTTCAGTCAATTGACTTTACTTCCTTGTCTACGAGCCTCAATAGCTCTATTCAAATTATCATTTACTTTCAATGATCTATCCAAGTATAAAGGCAAGTGCTCGTCTTTAAGCTCTTGCCCTTTCCCCTTTTGTCCTTGTTCCTCTGCCAATAGGTTATGAGCCCTGACATCTAACCGTTGGTGTGCTATTGTTATTTGAGCATTTACTGATCTCTGGCAATGGCCATATCAGCATGCCCTTTGACGGCCTAGATGTGCTAGGATGGAGCATTATTACTTACATTGTGTCGCTTTTAATGGCTTTTTATACTACCATTTTCTATTTGTCCCTTGGAGGATATGGACCTTTTAGGGAGATGTTTGCCTGCTCGGTTGCATTCTGGACTGCAGCTTTAGCTGGTCCTATATGGTGCAACATTTATCTCTACTGGGTATGCACTTGCATTGCTGCTGCCATGGGAGCTGATCTATGCCTTATTTGTGATGGACTTCATCCTCCTATGGTTGAGGCTCTGCCTCCCAATTATCTTCTTCACACTATTCCTGATTGTGATGATGATGCCAACCTTGATCCTGTTCCACCCTACACAGTTGAAGGAGGAGCTGATCCTCTTCCACCTCACTGTGAACCAACTCCACCCCCAGAGCTTGTAGTGGTGTTAGGTGACATGCTTGCTCAGGCTAATCACCTGATCGCTGAGGTCGATCTTGCTGTCGAAAATGACATCGCCGAGTTCGATTTGCTTTTTTAGCTGCATCCCAACTTGTTTATGAATGGAATCTTATGCATCTTCCTTTAGCTATGTCTCTTGTTGTTGCAAAGCGTACTGAAATCGCCATTGCCCACTCTCATGATGGCATGTACATGGGGAATAAGTGGAGAGAGGAGTATGTGAAGAAAGTTGTTGAATATATGGAGGTGTTGTATGTTAGAGATTGTTCCCACTGGTGCTACGCAGTCCCTAGTAGTCGATCTTTCTTTGTGCACCCGCAACCATTGCTTGCCCATGTCCCTCTCTCTCAGATCGAGGTGACTTGGGATGGCTTCCTGACTTTTCCAGGCCTTGACATGCCATTCAAACTCCCAGGTATCCATACTGCTTTCCATGGTTATCTTACTGACTTCGCCCCTAAAATTTCCTTCTTATCCTCTCCAAATGCTATCACTTACTTCAATGGTTGTGACCTTCCTAGTCTAACCTATGAAGATCCTGCCCTCTGGACCATTCTGGCCTCCACAATTACTCATGACATGTTCGTCTATGTCTATTACAACTGCCATCCCCTCTACATCTCAGGAAACCCTTTCCACAAGCTTGTCCCTCCTCTCAGGGTTTGGCACAAGTATCTGGAAGGCCATTACAGAGGACTTTGGAGAGAAGGAATTACCAACGTTGACTGTGTCCCCCTCTACTTCAGAGAGCAACAACCTGGGGGACATCTTTTTGACCTCCAGTTATTGGAGTTCATCGACAGGTTTAAGGTGATTGGAGATATGGACGAAACCTGAACCAGTTACAACCAAGCTAGAGGTGCTCTTTGGTACCTTGATGCTACTGGTTACCACTGCTTCATTTACTGGCCCAGAACAAACTTGGTTCTGGCTGACTTCGAATGTGCGATGGCCTGTGATACTGGGTCATCTTTCAGCCAACCCAGATGTTGTGGACTACTTGCCAGTGCTCTTGCTTGGTCTCGCATGGCTGCCGAAGTTAAGCGCAAACTATCCTCTCCCTGGTACCATGGATGTACCATACGCATCCACAAGCTGATTCCTCAAGTATCCTGATGGATCTCTAGAACCCTGCCTAGATAGCTCATACAATATCTTCGAAGTCTTAGCTTCTAGGGAGTATGGTAATCGGATCTATGGCTGGTTTCCCTTTCCTTACTCTTGTGCCTCTGAATGGTTAGGATTTTCGAACCCCCATGGACTTCATGAAATGGGATGGTCGTTCCTTTCCTACCACTACTTCCCTGACTTGTGCTTCAATTTTCTTGAGTACAATGTACAGTGGAGTTCTCACATCGCTGATTGGCGTTATGCTGAGAAAGGCATGGAACCAGAACCAAAAATAAAACACCGATCACTGAGGACTCAGGATTGACCCAGGCAAAAGTCCCGCACCTGCAAGCATTGTAAACACCTGCGTGCTTTCCTCCAAGGAACTCTTAATCCCACTATCACTGATCCAAGGAAATCTTTCCTTTATGACCATCTAATCCTTGACATCTATTAGAATGTCTTCTGAAGGAGGTCTTGGAAAGAACATCCCAAAACTTAACAGGATGAACTACACTGTTTGGCAAGTTATGATGAAGGCCTATTTTCAAACTCTTGGAGTGTGGGGAATCGTATCAGGAATGGAAGCTCTACCCATGGATGCTGATGAAGCTAGAATTTGGTGGATCTCAGATTCATGTGCTCAGGGGTGTATCACCCTTTACTGTGATCTGATGATCGCACTCTCTGTCGATGCCCATGCTACATCTAAATTAAAATGGGATGACCTCGAGACCAAATATGGCAAACCTTCTGCCATGACAACATTCATGGAGTTCCAAAGACTCCTTAAAATTCAAATCAAACCCAAGGACGATCTCATGGCAAAAATTGCCGAGATCAATATGCTCTTTAAGACCATTTCTGGTCAAGGCATTACCTTGGATGATAAAATGAAGTTGTTGCTCCTCATACATTCCATGACAGCTTCCTGGGACCAAGCTCCCACAAATATCCTATCCTCTATCGATCCCGCACATTTAGGCCCAGATGCAGTAATTCCTCGCATGAAGGAATTATGGTCTCATCGATCTGGACAATCGTTATTACCAAGACAAATAGGAGAATCTTCTAGTTCTTCTACTACCATCAAAAAGGAGTCCAACTCCTTATTATCTCGCATGAACAAACCACCCCTTTGCAATATTTGTAAAGGTTCGCATAATACTCAAGACCATTGTGGTGGAAGTGGCTCTTCTCGTGGCCGAGGAGGATGAGGTGGTTTTCAGGGTAATTGTGGAAGAGGGGGAGGCTCTTATCAGCCTTACCCACCTCAACAAAATAATCAGCAGGGAGGTTTGTCCAACTGTGGACAAAACCAAAATTGTCACCATGGTAAGGGCAAGGCAAAAGCCCAGACCAACAAGCTTGACATCCCCAGACAGGGTGCTGAGGAGTTTAACCTTGCATCCATTGAAGAAGTCCTGGAGGAATATCCCTCTGATGATTTTGACATTAATGCAATCAATTTCCACCATACCTCTCCGGAGTATTCTCTGGATCAACCTGATCATACCAAGTCACATCCTGAATTAGAAACCACTCTCAGTTCCCACACTATTCTCGCTTCTCAGGTTCCCTCACCCGAGTTAACTGCTGAGGATATTGAAATGGCCATGGAACATTTTGGCCATGTTTCCACTTTACCTATCCAACCAGATGGTACTCTCTCGGAATGGTATCAGGAGGAGATACAGAACTCCTTCATCACTGAAGTTGAGTCAGTGACTCCTTGTGTCAACATACTGAGATCTAATTCTCCTTGCCTTTGCACTATTTGCATGCATTCCTATTGCTCAGACTTGATGGGTTTCAGAATGGGTTTATCCCTTCAGGAATCCCTACAATGGGAGAACTCGGATCCTCTATTGAGGAGGATTCTGTTTCCCTCTACTGAGTTGAGAACCAGGGCTGTACTTAGCTTGCCCATCCAATCCGAGAATGGAATGGGAGCTACCAGCCTGGCTAGTATACACATGGCAGGAGAGAGGAATTCTGCAGATGATGTGTCACAGGTTGTTCAAGGAAACAGACATTCTACCAAGTCTTCCTGAAAATCTAGCAGACCACTTAAACTATCATTAGCAGAATTTCATGCGAGTGTACCAAATCTGAGGACTTATATTCATCCTCATCCTTTTATTTGTCTTGATGTACCGGACTTTGATTTTAACCTGGAGAATTCTGTCAGTGGATATAATCCTGGCAATTTCAACCACAATGCATCAGATGCTTATGACTGTTACCCATGTGACATGTCAGCTAACATCATACTTCCCAAAGGCGAGTCCATTTGGATGCTTGACTCAGGGGCTTCACATCATGTCACCCCATATTACTCTGATTTCTTGTCTTTCAAGAAATATCAATCTCCACAGTTAGCCAATACTGCTGGAAAACAACAAGTCAATATCATTGGTGAAGGAACTGTAGTGTTGCAGCTAGAAAATGGCTCCACTCTTTCCTTAGAAAATGTGGTATACAGCCCTCAATTTTCAAAGAGACTTTGCTCTCGAAATATGCTTCTAGACAGGGGATATAGAAGCGAAGCGACTTCATACAATGAAGTAATCTGAACACCTGATGGCTGGATTTTAGTTGAAGCACAATTAGCTTCACCTAATTCACCATTACATTGGTTTTTGGGCATTCCACTTCCACCCTCCAATGCTTTTTCAGTCCTTTGCCCAATGGTCAAAATGGATGCTGAATCACTTTGGCACAATCAGCTGGCACATCCTGCCAACAATATTATGCATCATTTATGCTGATTAGGTCTTCCTGAAATTCCCTTACACAGGATTCAGTCCTGCAAAGGCTGTGCACAAGGCAAAATGACTTCCAAGTCATTTAAACCATCATGGAAACATGCTACTCACCCATTGGAACTTGTTCATGCCAACCTTTTGGAACTTCCCATCAAATCCTACTTTCGTTCCAAGTATGTTTTAACACTGCTTGATGATTATTCTTCCTTTGGTTTCTGCATCTATATGTGGAATAAATCAGGTACCTATCAACACTTTACCGACTGGCTCCTCGCTATGCAATGCCAGCTCAATCTTGAACTGGGTACTCTCCATTCAGATCAAGGGGGAGAATTTATGGGAAACACTTTCAAAGCGCTCCTTACTTCAAGAGGAATCGCTCATGCACTTTCATCAACAGAAGCCAAGTATATGGCTTTATGTGACTCTGCCCAACAAATCAAATGGCTTAATATGCTTTTTGATGAACTTGACCTAAAATTAGAGAAAACAATTCTCTACTGTGACAATATGGGTGCTCGCTTTATAGCAGAGAATCCAGTCTCAGATGGTTGTTCAAAGCATATAGATGTCCAGCAGCACTTTGTTCGCAAATGTGTACAGGATAATCTCTTTGCCATTGAATATATCCAAACAGACCAACAAAAAGCCAATGGATTAACCAAATCTCTCACATGGCAGAAATTCAAAATGAATCACTCATTGCTTGGTCTTGTTACCTTACAATTCTAGAGTGAGGGGGAGTGTTGGAAATACTGGTGTACAGTGTTTCTCATTACCGGTTCTAGAATTGCTTATTAGTTGAGTCTTACTCATATGATGTCATGCTTTCTAAGTGACTCCACTATGATGTCACTTTACTCCACTTATTCTATGGTGTTCCATGACATTCTTTACTATACATAGTAGGTAGTAACTTTACTTACCATATGCGTCACCTGGTCTGTGTGCATACCTGCATGTATATAAACCAAGGGGTTTCTGCCATATCCCCTCAGTTCAGTCAATCGACTTTACTTCCTTGTCTACAAGCCTCAATAGCTCTATTCAAATTATCATTTACTTTCAATGCTCTATCCAAGTATAAAGGCAAGTGCTCATCTTTAAGCTCTCACCCTTTCCCCTTTTGTCCTCATTCCTCTGCCAATATTGAGTGGCACAAACATGGCTGTGCTATGGCTTGACTTGTGGAGAGGTACCATTGAATGTGTGCCAACTGATAACAAGATGACATGGTGTTGGGCTGTTCTAAAGGATCAGTGCAGGTGGGAAGAACATGGGCATGCAGTTGGTGCTTACAAGCCCTACCTCCCAGGTTCATTCAATGTCACCCCTCGTGATCCCAGCCTTCATGCAAACTCCTGGTACAAAGCCACTAAGTACATCACTTGGATTTATTCTCTCTGTCCAGCACTTTTATTTCAGGTTTTACCCCAGAATATCTGGCGCAACTTCTGTAAGTTTGTTGCAGGCTTCCACATCATGGGTCAATACAGTATCACTCCAGCACAACTCAAACTTGCTCGGAACTATCTAGCCAAATGGGAATATGAATTCAAGCAGATACACTACCAACGTTGCATCGATCAGATTCACTTCATATGCCCATGTGTCCACCTATCAAACCATCACATTCCTTAATGTCAGCATGCAGGGCATTCTGCTTCTGCCAAATCTACATCTTCCTCCAGCTCCACTGCCCCATTGTGATAGATCGGCATACAAGAAGGTACAGTTTTGGACAGAAAAGGAGTACAAGGACTGGAAGGCCACTGCGGAGGGACAAGCTGTAATGTCTAAATCACAGACAGCATACCTAGAAGACAAGGATGGCAAGCAGCTACCCAAGAAGCACGTCAGCAAAATTCTCTTGACAATGTGCGAGATCTGGCACAACCTCTGCTGCCAAGGCCAGATCGATGCCAACATGACATGGACATCAATGCCATTATCCATCAAGAAAATATTTCGTACTGAAATTGCTGGTGCACATGGCAAGCTTGCCCTTTGCAAAGACTCATGGAAAGCTGATAACCTAGCCAAGCAGTACTATGTGTCATGCAAACAGACTTGGTTCACGAATAAGGACAAGAAGTCTATTCCCAGCAAGTGCAAAGCAGATGCAAAGTTGGAGACAATTGATGTCGACAACAAGCATACCAAAGTCAATGCAGGTTTACCCAAAGACATTTCCTTTGATGTGGAAATCAGTCCTTTATCTGTGTCACTGTTGGCTGGTGTTTCTTCAGATTTTTTGGAGGCATCTACCAGTACTTTGAACCCCAAGTCAAACCATAGTGCCTTTTTCGAGCTGAAAGGTAATGACGATACAGGCATCCATTCTAACTCACATTGACAGCCCAAGGAGCTCGCCCTTTGCCTAAGATAAAGCTGAAAAACATTCTGTAATATAGACTTCACTTGCATACTGGACATACTGATATCTTTGGCTTAGGTTGTCTGTGCCATTGAACCACTTGGGCCTCCCACTGTCAGCACCAGCTACTGCCAACATCCCCAACACGGCACCTGTTCAATCTCCCCTGCAGACTTCCCCAGCCAAGCATGTTGGCTCATCTGTATCTCAAATGGTCACTCCAGCAGTCACTCCAACAAGTGCTGGCTTGTCCATATCTATTGCTCCAACAGTCACTCCAATGAGTGAATCAGTTTGCCCCCCTCCACAGACTTCCCCTGCAGAGGCCAGTGGCACTGCTGATGTCACTAACACCATAACTGTTCTGCCCCCTTCACAGCCTTCGTCCACAGTTACTGGTGACCTGACATCAACAGCTTCCGAGACACTCGGACCAAGCAAGAAGAAGGCTTGGCACCCCAGGTCAAACAAAAGCACATGGTATGTCATATTTCATGAGAGGGATGGGTTATACTAATATTGATATGAGGACACTGTGTGCCCACCGGTGGCTCAAGACGGTTTCTCTGAACAGCACACAGGAGGAGTTCAATACATATTACAATCAACTTCCTACAGAGACAAAGGAGGTAAGTAATCAGTCACTCTCATCATTTGGTCAATACTAATATGCCTTAACCTAGAAATACAAAGAGGAATACAGGAAACTCATATGTCAAATTCACTCCCAATACCACAATTGCACACTGCCAACACACCACTTCAGGTTGACACCAGTGTTTGGACAAATAGCACTGCAGAGACAATTGTGATGTTTTCTGGTGGTACCATGTACTAGTGGTAGACAGGATTTGGGATGGGGTGAGAGCAGTACGTGCAAGAGTGGTAGGAGTGGTAGGGTGAGCAGTAGGGCAAGCGGTAGGGCAACTGGTAGGGCGAGCGGCAGGGCGAGCGGTAGGGTGAGTGGTAGGGCAAGTGGTAGGACAGGGATGGGGTGGGTGGGTTTCAACAACTATGTACTCATATGTCTGCATACTGGTCAAGTGACCAGGGAGCAGGTGGGCAGGTTTTGTATTTGCACTAGCTATGCATATAATGGCATAGTGATTTCAAGCCAAATTGCCTGAGCTATTGTTGCATATAAATGCATAGTGGAGTCATGGACACAGGGATAGCTAGGTAGATATATGGTTGACTATGCTAATAGGTACATATGGATCAGCATATGCACGAATAGTGAATAATACTATGATAGTGTACATTTACAATGCAAATCTACTTGTTCCTATTTGCCGATATTTACGGATTACTACCTAGTCCGGCATATGGTGGTTTCTCACTGGGCATGATGCCCCACTCCTGCCCGTTGAATGCATACCGGCTCGACGCTCCGATCAATCTACCAGAACCACTACAAATCATAGCGTTCCATAGAGAATGCCATGGCCATGGCTCGTGTGGGGCTTTGCTTCGTTTATCTTGTTCGGCTTTGTGGGTTGGCACTGGTTTTGGCTCTGTTCCGGCAGTTGTCTACTCTTTCCTGGGAATCTTTCATGTTCCGCTGAAATTACCCCCTCTGTCACAGTATCACATAATAGTATCTCTGATCAGTGTCCATCTCACCCCGACACCGTCCCTCTCTGGCCAATCTCCTGATCTGTATTGATCAATCGATCGATGTAAATCGGAGTCGCTCCTGGACCTTAGTCTCAACTTGACTGTGTACTCTGAGGCGTCCGAGATGCTGAATCACACGTCTAGGTATGATATTCATAGCTGGCACTTCTCAGTGTTCTGTGACCCTTTGTTCAATGATATCCTAACCCAAAGGTCGATTAGTACACAGCAAGTATCAACGCTGGACGGCTCACCTCGGGTATCTTTCTGTACTCTCTTCGAGACTCCCATCGAGAGCATGAACGAACGATCTTCCCCGCGGGGATCTTGTATAGTGTCCTCATTTAAGGTCTCTATGACTCGGACAACAATAAACGGAAGGGAAGTAGGATTCTTGACACCCAGTTGTTTCGGGGAGTGATGCTGTGTTCTATATCGAGGTAGGCATGTACCGAAAACCTGCAGAACGGTGGCCAGTGCTCACGAGGTGTCGGATTCATGTCCATGGCGGCGCAGTCCCTGCTGAAAAAACCCACCTGCTGGTGATACCTTTCGAGAATGTGGTTCAGATTGTTATGATGGCCACGGGTCAGTCAGCCAGTGCGGTTTGCACAGTGATATGGTATGGGTACATTGAATAAGTTGCGGACCTCAGTCAAAGAAACCATTACCAATATGCAGTTCAATGCCAACTCGCACTGGCGAGCTTGGATAGGGAGTTCCGGATACAGGAGAGGTTTAACGAATCATTCTCTAAGTTGAGCAGTTCATGGCTTGGAGAGGTTTTGGTTTCTACCTTGGAAGTGATGTTCGTTCCTTACTATGTTGTCGGATTCAATGTCTCAATGACACTGAAACCGAAGTCAAGTAGGCCGGATCCGGTTTACAGCAAGTATCGCTTACCCCACCCATACCAGTGTTAGGTGCCTAGAATCCTGCGGATCCAAATGAAAATTGTCAAAATAGGAGTAAACAACCCGTGAAACAGCTGACTCCAGTCAGTCGGAGATACGGCTCCCCTCGCTCTATTCTTCTTCCACTGTAGGAGACTGCTGTAGCTAATCGCAACACGCAGTACTTGCTCTTTCATCGCCCTCGGAGAAAGTTGCTAGGCACTAGCGACCGTTGCGATTGGTGGGAAGACTATCCAGCGGTATGATTTGGCTTTAGTCCAATTAACCTGTTTCCAGCTTTCAATATGGTCAAACACCCCTCTTCTTTTCTCCCTCCCCGCACACCTTTTTATCACCGGCATGCCAACTTGGTGGCAAGCCCAACATGGAAGACGCAGATGCGGCCGCTGAATGTCTGAATTCCTCCCAAACTGGCCGGGTGCTCCAAAACTGGACGAGCGATAGCAAGTGTAACCCACTGGACTCATTTGAGTTCGGCTCCCGCATCGCTTGGAGACGTCGACTGTCGACATGACGAATAATAGCCTAGGTAAGGCCCTCATAACGTATGTATATTTCTAGGGTCAAGTGCGGGGATCGTGGCTAACCGTAAGCCAATCAACACCCAGAGAGCAACGTGCCAAGTCTCTAAGGCAATTGTAAAAGACAAAATTGGACGATGATTGGAATTTCATCGAAGCCATCGAGCCTCTCGACGTGGGAAGCTGCTGGACCACATATTTATCCAATGCCTCTTTCAATCGCGGCATCTATAATTTGTTCCCTCTTCCGAACTGTTTCTGGGCCTACGGGACGTATCTACTGAGGCCTTGCCTGTATTACAGGCAGACATTCGTGGGGGGCTTATCAGAACCCTTGGCGACGTGCCCGTTGATGAATGGAACGAATTTAGCTAGGTAGCCGGATATACCTGCCTCTGCCTTATCTGCCAAATCTCGAACCCGATGTAGTCTTCCCGTGTCGTTATCGGTCATCCTCTTGGGATTCTATCGGTGGATATGACATGGCATAGGTAAGATGCGCATAATACTGACGGTCGCTCGCGAAGGCTAATCGTTTTTTTGGGGAGACGTTGGACCTACTATGGTACGTGTAAGTTCCTATTGCAATTGAATTTTAGCGAACTGCCCCCTAATCTTCCATTTACATAACTAGCTCTAACACACATTCGTATAAATCCTGCGCTCTACGAACATAACTTTGCCTCGATGCGACAACCAGGGGTATCTCGACAAACATTCACTGGATAGGTATACCAAATGGTCGACTATCTGCCAAAATCGAAATGCGAGCAGGTGAGCCTACTTGCTCACTCGGCCACCTTTATTTCTCGGATGTTCCTTGATATTGCTAATAGCCTCTTCCGTTTAACGAGTTCTGTCCGTTTCCCCACTGCGTTCAGGTATTTCTCGTGGAATTTGGTCGCTATGTCGACTTGCAATATCAGCCTCTGGTAGAAACATTAACCGTGCACAAGAGCTGGCTATCGACGTGACTAAACCGTGGAGAACATCGGATGTGAGAAGACGAGAGGATGTTGTTCTGTCTCAATCGTGGTGACTATAGGAGCTGGGTAGCTGGAAGGTGAGTGTAAGTCTCCGCAGCCGATAGTATGAAGATCTACGACAAGTTGAACTTGTGCCGGCTTGTAGGTCCCAAAAAGTGGAAGCCACCTCCTTGATAACGACGTAGTGCCCTCCCTGGAGCAAGATGGAAACGCTTTCGCCGTTGCAGTTAGGGTGATCCTAGCGTACCGGTAGCACTGGTATTCGAATGTGGCAGATGCGGCTCTTGCAATGAATGCGATATCCACGAGATGGGCTGAAGGGTGCTCCCATCGAAGTGTTCCCTTGCATACGGGATTTTGACTGGCCCTCTGCCGATATTTATAGTGCTCTCTGTGTGAGGGATTGGACGCTTCGGTTGCTGAAGCACGAACTAGAGTCGAGGGACGCTGTACCTGGCTCGCACGACTGTGACAGTGTCCCTTGCGACTCCACCACTCGAAGACACTACTTGTACTCCATTGTTACTGGGGATGCGCTCGACGATGAGCATGTGACTCTCTCCTGTCAATATAACGTCTCGACACTGCCGTAGCGCACAATCAATCAGCGCACTTACGATCAGTGTCAATATGGACAAGAAGGAATTCATGGCGGCAGGAAGACGACAAGGAATATAATACAAATCGCATGCACCGACTGCTGCTGCGGCTTGAGATCTTGCGATGCGTAGAAAATCTCGAGCGCTGTACTGCCGAGAACTTTCATGACTGTGCAGAATACTTGACGCGCGAACCATATCCATAGTAGTAGGACAGTGGGGAGTGGGTTGCGACGACTAGCGCTGGGGGGAGAGCACCGATGATATATAGGAGGCCGTTTTACACCCGATATTGGTACGCTCACCACAGTGCGTCTTGGTCCTCTGATGATTGGATTTCAAATTGTCTCTTACAGTTCGGAACAACTGCTCCGTTTGTTACATAATGGCCCAACACGCGTCTACCATCCTCGGGAGTCGGAACGGGTTTTACACTCTCAGTTCGGCCTTCTGACGCATCTCACCGCTTTCCTCCGACAGCTCAGATTTTGCGACGCCAAAGTAATTTACGCACTGCTTTACCAAGGTGGCCTTGCCAAATGAAGCCTAGCGCCAGTCTACTTTAAATAACCCGCCTCAATACGATGGTACCCCATACATCATATCAGTGTTTCCTCCCTCCTGCATTGGCTTTGATCTGCTGCAGCCCAAACGCACTCTCTGTGATTCTATTTACTGGCATTCTGTCTTCACTGTTCTACCATGGATATGATCCACACCCTGGGCCTCATGCTCAAATACGGGAGACAGTACAATGATAGAGATTTCCTATCTTATCACGAGGACAATGCGAACGGCAGTAATGGTCGTCTCATGTGCTCTACATTATATTCCTTCGCAGTCTTCCTGCAATCATGAATTTCTCCTCGTCGAGTCCTGTTCCGTTGAGGGGGGTACGTGGACTGTGCTTTTTTTCGGTAGTCTAAAGACATCACATTAACAGCAGAAAGCGTCATGTTGATCATCGAACGTGCCCCCAGTAACGGTGGAATACGAGTAATATCCTCGAGTGGCGGAGCTGCGAGAGACACAATCACAGTCGTGCGAGCCGGGTCATTTTCCTTCTGGCCGTGTGGCACTCCTTCAATAATTGATGTTTCTAATACAGGGAGCATCACGAGTACTGGCGGAGGGCAGGTCAAGAGCCTTCATGCAAGGGTATACTTCGATGGAATCACTCCTCACCCCGCCTCTTGGATATTGCTTTTATTGCAGGTGTCGCATCTACCACTTTCAATCACTACAATCATTACTTTCGGCAGTGTTACTGGTATTCCAGGATCACCCTAGCTGCCGTGGCGAGAGCGTTTCCGTCTTGCTCCAGGGAGGGTGCTACGTCGTTCTCCAGGAGGTTGTTTACAATGTTCGGGAGCTACAAACCGTCGCAAGTGCAACTCCTCGTAGCACTTCATACTATTGGCCGCCGAGATTTACACTCACCCTCCCTCGAGTTCGAGCGACACGCCTCTCGCTTGATAACTCCCGACATTCTCCGCAGTCTAGCCATGTCTACGGTCAACTCGCTTGCGCAATTGATATTCGATGAACCTGGAGTAGACATCGCAAATCGACATGGTGACCGGACGGTGGGAGGAATACCCGAATCCAGCCAGCATACAGAGGATCGTTAGGGGTTGACTACTGGACCGTGTTTTCAAGAGATGGAACCAGTTGACACTGGTGAGTGGGTTGGCCGCCCACTTCCTTGGTGTCTTGTTTCCAGCGAATCGGTATTCTCCTCAGTTAGCACTGGGTGTAAAATCATAGCTTTCGGTTTTTTCACATGGTCTTTTGTTTTTGTTTTCTGCACTGTAGCAAGCCGTATGTAAGTTAGATTGCAAACAGCTCGTACACCACGCGACTAGCCATCATCACAGATAACTGGTGATTCATGTCTTCCCTCACGGTTCTCTATTATTGCCCCTTGCAGGTCGTGCACCACACCGCACGAGTACTCGTACTCTCGCTCTCCGAGCGCAAGTGAGCTGGACAAGCCGTCCAGTCCATTGAACCAAGACCCATCATGGCATTCAATGCAGAGCCGTAGTCTTCATGCCCCGTGACACGTGGAGGACCCTGTGGCACCGCCTCGTGGTCGTGTCCAGCTTCCTATTTGCGTGGCGGCTTTCAATTCATTTCTCTCCATTTGCCCAAGCATCTTTCGTGTGCTCATATTTCCTGGGTCCTACGTACTTCCCTACCTCTCAGGATCCCTCGTTCCTCACACCGGCATGTTCGTTGTCCCGAAGCAAATCGCTTCACCCAATATTATTCACCTCTAGCTGATTTCCTGATCGGCATTGATCCATGATCTATGTAAATCCGGTCTTCTCCTTGATTTTGACCAAGATCCCCAATAAGGACAGACGATGTTCGGTAGATGTACAGCCCCATTCGATCTGGGGCTCCTGGCACCGATATCTCTGAGACCCTACTGAAACCCCATGGATGCGATATGATGGGTGAGACGCACTTTTCCAAGGGAGAGGCGGAGCTCGACAGCCCTAGCTAACGGCGAACTGATCGATTCTGTCGATGTGCCAAACTTCCCCGCAAACCTCAAAAAGCGGAGAAATGGGGTAGTGGTTAGATATCGGTTGCTGGCCTTGACGCCCATTGACATAGCACGATAGCTCTTTTTCGACTACAGCATCCGCAAAATCTCTTTACAGCCAACACAACTATACTCAGCCCAATATCATTGCTGGCGCCCACCTAAACGCCGGACGACGGTAGGCCGAAAATGATGAGGAAGGTCATGGACCTAAGTGAACAGAAAGAAAAGGGAATAGGCAGGAAGAGGAGTGGGACGCACCGTGCAACCTCACCCCCGGCAATGCCAACGTCATCCCCATATATTCCACTGTGTGAACGTCAGCGTTTTCTGGACCTCCTGTATCAGCTTCACAGCATCACACTTGCCCTTCGTCATGATGAGTAGAATGATGTGGACCCATGCGAAAGACAGGGTCGACCGAGGTTGGTCGTGTGTATGGCTGCGTCACGGGTACTCTCTTGATTGTGGATGTGGAATGTGACCCTGGAAAACATGACGATGAGTTGGATACAACATGTAAGAGGAGGGAAGCCAGTGACAAGTGTAATAGAGCCAAAATGAGGCAGAGAGTTTTCCACTCGTAATGGGGAAAAACGATAAACAACACGAATTCTTGAATCTGAACATGGCACAAGCTACATTTTCCGTGGTCCCATCCTTGGCAATGGCTAGATTACCATCGAGATGAACGTGTATCATCTGCAAATTAAGACCCATGTGCCCAGCGCCTGCTCGGGCCCATTGGACTGTTATATGCTTCATGTGTTCGACACCGTCCCAACGGTGTGTAGCCGGCTGGAATGATTCACCAACTGTGCGATCTTCGAGAAGTACAGAGAAGGTAGTTTCGCATCAAGTATAAATATGCATACATCACCTGTCATGGGATCCTGTCAGAGAGAATTCCTTGCGCATTATCCATCTTAGTGGTTGCAGTCTTTAGGACCCATACAGAAACGGCTGCAAAACCAACATGAGGAAGTGACGCATGGATCGGCGAAAGCGGGTGTCAGAAGAGAGCTGTGGAGTATGCGTCAGGGTGTCAGTCCAAACTTGTGGTAGAATCATGAGCCACCAATGTGTAAGGAAGTCACCCAGCATCCAAGGAATTATCCGTATCATCCCGAAGTTGCCCTGGTTTTCCTGCAATGCATTTAGGGCAGAATATCTCGCAACAATCTTACATGAGGTACGCTGGGTCTCGTTGTACCTACGCGTCGTGAGGAAAACTCGAGCAGCGCCAATTGCCACATGTGCTCTGTATCATATTCCTGTTATCATGAATATCTTCGTGTCCACATTGATGCAGGTCGTGAGTGCATTGATTATTTATGCACGACGTTTTCGAGGTGTTGATTGACAGGAGAGAAGGTCACGCTCATCATCGAGCACCTCCATAGTAACGACTCGGACGGAGTACGAGTAATGTCTTCGAATGGTGGGGTGGCTGGAGACGCTGTCACGGTCGTGCAAGCCAGGTACATAGTCCCCACCACGCTAGCACCCTGCTTTCCCTGTTGCTTCTAATCTCTCTACGCAGGGAGTACCATGAATACAGGACCAAGCCAAGATCCCGGACGCAGGGGAACACTTCGATGGGACTGTCCTTCACCCCATCTCCTGGATATCACCTTTTCTTTGTGCAAGTGCGGCACCTACCACTTTTAAGCACTACAATCTTTACGTTCTGCTGTGTTACTCGTATTCGGGGGATCACTAGGGTTACAATGGCGAGAGCATTTTCGCCTTGCTCCAGGGAGGGCACCACGTCATTCTCAAGGAGGTAATTTTCAATGTTTGGGAGCTACAAGCTATCACAGGTACAACTTCTCGTGGATCTTTATACTAACTACTGCAAGGATTTACATCCACCTTCCGTCGGGACCGGACGGCTTGCATCTTTTCTGGTCACACCCTATATTCTCCACGATTTAGCCACGTCTATAGCCAGCTTCCAAAGATCTCTTACACGGTTGGCATTCCCTCAACCAGAGCCTGTCGCCATGAATCGACATTCTGACTGCACGACAGGGGGAACATCCGAATCGAGCCTGCACATGGAGTCTGATTAGGTGGAGAGCGACCGTGACATCAAGGTAGTTGTTCGACTTCTACGGTATGTTGTATGTCACGCTCTGTTCCCTGATGGTATGTATAAGTGCTCTGACAAGCTATAGGCTAAATACCATGCAACTCAAGCGTGACTTGCTACACCCTCGCGGCATCGTCGTGACTCGTGCTTACCCTCGTCGTTCCTTATGATCCCTTCTTCGTACACAGCATCATGCACCACGCCCCACTCCTGCCCTCGCCGGACATGCATGGGCTCGACGCTCTGACCAACCTACTCAAACCATGATCCATCACAGCATTCCCTACAGGACCACACGCCCATGGCTCATCTGGGGCTCTTGCCACTTTCTTGTTCAGCCTCGGGCTAGTTTTCAGTCCATTCCAGTGGTTTTCTGCAATCCCTGGAGATATTTCGCATTCCTCTGAAATTACCGTCATCCATATCTTTCGAGTGAGTCCAGTTTTGTCCCTCTCCATCAATCTCGTTTGATCGTGTACAGAATACCAGCATCTTCAGATGTAGACTGGGATTTACTGATTCTTTTTTTGAGTATATATACAATAGCCAATAGCCCTCCGGTCGCTCCTGGACGCAGGGCACTTCTGCATGTGATTCACATTATTATTAAAATGCAGATGCTACACTAGGGAAATGTTTAAGCAGGGTGGAAGGGAAGTTTATGTGACTGTTTGTTTTATGAGGTGATGCTGTTTACGAAGGCAACAAATGACTACTTGTCTCTGTAGGTTTTATGTTGGGTGGTAGATGTCGTATCTGTTCGATATGACGCTGCATCTGTAACATTAGGGGAGCTCAGAGTTGTCGCTATTCGCGCTCGTGCTCGCTTTCACTTTCACTGTTGGTCATGTGATCAGCACAGAAAAGACTTAGCAGAAATGTTAACAACATAATACTATTATTACATAATACATTTTATCGTAGTAGATCAGAGATCTTGCTGCACTCTGATACTGCAACCTATGGCTTGCACAACACTTCATGACCAATACCTTGCTGCATATATCTTGCTTATGGTCCTCCATGCTGTATCCCACCCTCCAGAGACCCTTGAAGGCCTAGCACAAGAGCTCAATCTTGATGTTAGCTGCATTTTGGCTATTCAACAGACTTAATATCTGCAAGGCTGCTCTCCTGTGCACAAGTCTGGTAGTGCATCTTGCCTGGGAGTATGAACAATCCCCATCTGATCACCACTGCTTTGTCAACATGCTACATGTCTCTCCTGAAGTGTTCCAGGTCATTTTATCACTCATTGAGGATCATCCAGTCTTCCCCAATAATTCTGGTAATGCTCAGGACACTGTTGAGGTCCAGTTGGGGGTGACATTATATTGATTGAGTTGATATGGCAATGGTGCATTGCTAGAGGACATTGCATGCTTTGCTGGTTGCTCTGAAGGTGCAGTGGAACTGTATACACAGTGGTGCTTTCATGCCATCAATGCCAACCATGATGCCTTTGTATGCCTCCCCACTGCTGCTGAAAAGGAGCAGGAGAAGTGTTGGGTTGATGAGCATCTTGGGTTCAAAGGCACATGGCATGAAGGATGGGTGATGTATGATGGTACCATTGTCCCTCTGTATGCCAAGCCAGCTCTGAATGGTGAGTCTTACTTTACTCATAAGTCAAACTATGGACTCAATGTCCAGGTAAGAGACATTTTCTTATGTGAGATAGGCCTAACCATATCATAGATTGGAAACCTCCCTTCAAACCTTCATATTGTGGATTATTCACATGGCATGACAGGATCAGCTCATGATGCTTGGGCATTTGAGCATACAGGAGCAGCCAAATACCCAGATTGGTTTTTTCATGGAGAGGAGTTTGCATGGGCTGACTCAGCCTATGGTATCTCTCCACAGACCATTCCTGTCCACAAAAAGCCAGCAGCATTACTTCCAGAGAATGCTGCATTTGACTATGCTGTTGCCAATATTTGGGTTCACTCTGAACATTGTATGGGTGCATTGAAAGGTTGATTTCAATGCCTTCATGGTCTTTGGGTGAATATCAACTCTAATTCACAACACATTGCTGCCTGCCAATGGATCTCTGTTTGCATTATCTTGCACAATCTGGTGATTGAAGCGGAGGGTGGAAGACATGGTGCATATTTTGCCTCACAACATGGAAGGGAAGAGGAGGAGGAGGACAGAGGACCACATGAAGAGTTTCCAGAGAGGGTTAATCCTGAGGGTGAGGCCAAATGCAAAAAGCTAGTGGAGGAATTATTTGCCTTTCAGAATATGTAAACCACATTAACCCAAAGAGATCAATTAAGTATGCAAGCAAAGGAATGACTACTGTGGGTGACAAAGAGTGGAAAAGGTCAGAAATCCAAGTGCCAGTCAGGAGTGACTACTGTAAGTGATAAAGAGTGACAAAGGTCAGAAATCCAAGTTCCAGTCAGGAGAGTACTGTTGAGCTTGCTTTCCAGGATGTTCACCACCCTCCAACTTCCTCAACTCCTCTCAATACTCCTTCCAATCCCACATACCTGCTCTGAACTCCTCCAAAAGCAGCTGGCACTTTTTGATGATCAGCTCCTCCTGAATATGAGAATTGATGGCATCAGTATTTGACCTGGAATGTACATGAGAAATATGACCAAAGCAAAGGGTAAAGCTTACTTGTGAATGTCCATCAGAGTATCCTCAATGGTACACTTCTTCATCACCTTCTGAATGCATTCCTTGGCCTTGAGAACACTCTCCTGTGATATCAATGATGGCCATGGCATGGCATGCAGAGGGGTAACAGGGGTAGGCTGTGACTGAGAAGAGGGGGGTGCAAGGTTCTCCTTCTGGACAGCAGATCATTGGGCCACATCCAGTGCATCCTGCAAAGTCTGGATCTCCTGGCACTGAGAGTCAGTCAACCCAAGATCATCATCATGCTCAGCTGTCTCATCATTAGCTGCAAGAGGTTGCATGATCAGTGCCCTCTTTCTGGAGGGCCCAACACCCATAGTGACTGCAATGGGATTTTTGTTAGGTTTCATAGCCCAGATGCAATGGGGATCAGGGAAGAAAGGTAACTGGGAGATAATATCATCTAGAATGATAATGATTTAGCTTGACAAGGGCACATGTGAAAGTACTCACCCCAGATGTTTCTTGCTTCTGTAGGAGTGCCCTCATTTGGCCCAGTAGCCTCAATGAAGTATGTACAGGTCTCTACATCCATACCATCCTCAGCATCAGTGCCAATGCCCTCCCCAGTGATAGCAAGCCTCTTCACATGCTGCTTGTACGGTTTCGCGAGCCTACAAGAGAGATTAGTCTCATCTAGTAACCTAAACTTGACATACCCTTCATATTTGTGTTTAATCTGATCCCTGGTGGCTGCAGCATCCATGCTGTACAGCTCAGGCAGCAGGACAGAGCCAAAGTGCCAAAAAATGCTGGCTTTCATCTCGCCTGAAGTGTTCTACATACAATTCTGTGTTAGCAATGCAATAGGCTATGGCTAGTGGGTCACTTACCTCATGCTTGGACTTACCACACAAAACCTTTATATTTTGAGGCTTTGTGATCTCTGATATTAGTCACCAAACAAGTGTGTGGTCATTGGCATCCCATGTGATGGGTGGCAAGGTCACTTTGGGCTTCTTGGCCATTGAGGGAGGAGCAGGCAAGTGTCTGAGGGCATGCAGTGATTACCCTAACCCATCAAATTTCCTAACCAGTATTAAAAATTATTTACTTGTGCTAAGTAGGGTCACATGACAAACAGCAAAAGCAAAAGTGAATGCAGGCACAAAAAGTGACAACTCTGAGCTCCCCTATTAAACAAACAAAAATAAAACAGCTGATTGTGCAACTTTTGCAGTAATGCACAGAAAATTTGCAGGTGGCTGTGCCCACAACTACTGACTAAGCAGGGCACATGCATGGGGGAGCAGGCAAGTCAGGGCTACACACACTCCTTGCCTGTTCCTCAGGACTCATTTCGATGCTACTGTACATAACCCATGTAATAACGGGTATTTTGCCAAGAAACAGGCCAAAATTCACTAGGCCAGTGATGCCTTGTGATGTGGAGTGTGGTCACATGAATTTGCAGGTGGCAATGCCATGGGAGGAGGTCAAGTGTTCAAGCAGGCCCTGTGAGGCATCATGGCCTCATGGATTGGGCAGGATGACTGGGGAGGATGCCAATGAACTGTGTTCACATCCTGCCTATGTTTATCTATTTTATCTGCCCTCCTAGCTAGTGCAAAGTGGTGCAAAGTGGCTGTGTTAAAAATTATGCAGGGGTAGTATAAAAAGTTGCACAGGAGCAGTACTGCAAAAGTTGCACAATCAGGTGTTTTATTTTTGTTTGTTTAATGTTACAGATGCAGCATCATAGCATCATAGTTTGAAGGCATCAGTTAATGGATTATGGGGTGGGAGAGGGTGGCATATGAGCAGTCATTTATAATGTGGAGGATGGGTGGGGTGCATAATGACAAAGAGCCACAAACATGCCCTCTCCAGTGGAACATGTACACCAGTGAAGGACAGGAAACCATACAATGATGAGTGTGTAATGCATCAACACACATCACTCAAAGCAAGTTACTATGCAGAACCAAATTGTGATGACTGGCAATAGCTCTAAGTTGCTTCAATGTCAAATACAGATACTGTTCAACAAGCTTGCAAACAGAGTCTGCACAACATACCAGCATGGAGCCTTCAAGGTCTGCTGACCCAGCACAACAATCATCATACACAGTGTTAGGGATGATGTGAGTGCAGTGGCTGATGTGGGAGTGATTAGGTGTGAGCAAAGATATGTGCAGGGATGGCTGGCTCAGGACTCAGTGTGTTCAGATAGGGAAGTGGGTCGACGAGGTGATGTTCTCATCTCATGGGGATTCTTCCCCCTGTGGTAGCTACCTTATATCTACATTGTACATTTGATATCTCATCTGTTGGGGTGCATCCACCCCTACTCCTGCCTTTGTATTTTTACTTTGCTTGTCCCTTTCTTGGGGTTATGACATGTGTCCTGCACTCTCTGCACATCATCATTTCCTTATTTGGGTGTGATGACAGGTTGGTATTTCTACACTCCCCCTCAAGCCAGGGTCATGCCCAAGGCTTCTCTGTTATGTTCATGTTTTGGTCTGGTTAATGCTTTGGTGAAAATATCATTTTGACCATAGGGCAGTATTTTAAGTTAATTATTCCCCTTTTTGCACAGTTGCAAATAAAATGATTTTTGGTGTCAAAGTGTTTTGATCATTGGTGATACTGCGCATTTTTTGCAATTGCTAGTGCTGACTGATTGTTGCCATAAAGCATTGTAGCTTCTAATTGTGTGCAGTTTAGTTCACTTAGTAGGCTTTGTAGCCATATGATTTCATGCATTGCATTTGCCATCAATATGTATTTGGCTTCTGCCATAGAGAGGGCTATGTGACTCTGTTTCTTTGAGTACCACATGACTGTGCCTTGGTTGAAGACAGATACATAGCCTGAGATTGATATCTGATCATTGTCATTAGTGAAGTTGGCATCTGAATACATAATTAGTTTATTGTATTCAGGATGAGCTGGGTCAGCTTTGTAGGTGATCCTGTAGCTCTTAGTTCCTGCTAGGTATCTTAGTATTCTTTTTGCTGCTGTCCAATGGGACAGGTCAGGATTTGCTGTGAAGGATGCAAGTCTATTGACCACATATGTTATGTCAGGCCTCATGGCCACTGATGCATACATTAGGTGTCCTATGAGTGTTGCATAATCGCCACTAGGTACCCCTTCAGCCTCAGTGTCACATGGACTTAGCTGTGTGCACAGATCAAGTGGAGTTTTGACTGGATTTGCATCGTTCATTCCATATTTTTGTAGTAATCCCTCTATATAGTGTGTCTGGCTGAGGGTGATTGTTCCACTGGTGTGGTTTTGTGTGATCTCAATCCCAACTAGCTTACTTGGGTCTCCAAGGTCTGTTACCTCAAACATATTTTGTAGTTGTATTTTTAGTTTAGTCATGAGTTTGGCAGTGTTGGTGACGAGTACTAGGTTGTCTACCCATACCATAATGATCTCAATTGTAGTCGAGGTTTTTCTTATGTATACACAGGGGTCGGAGTTGAGTGAAGCCAATGGTCTGTAATTGACCATTTAGCTCTTCATTCCACTCTCATCTGGATTGTTTCAGTCTGTACAATGTTTCAATTAATTTGCATAGGCATCCAGTTTCATTGTTGAAACCCTTGGGCTGCTCCATATATATTTCTTCTTTTAATTTGCCATTTAAATATGCACCCTTCACATCCATTTGTTGGATCTCCCAGTTTTGGGTGTTGGCCAATGACAAGATAAGGCATATTGTTTCTAATCTAATGACCAGGGAATAGGTATCATTGTAATCCATTCCCAGGACCTGGGAATACCCCCTGGTGACTAATCTTGCCTTGTATTTTTGGAGTATCCCATCCCTGTCATATTTTCAGGTAAACACCCATTTATTCGACACAGGCTTTCACCCTTCTGGTGGATCCACTAATATCCATGTTCCTTTTTCACACAATTGTTGTAATTCAGCTTCTATGGCTTTTTGCCATTCCAGCCACTCAAGTGAAGCTTTAGCCTCTTGTAGTGTCTTGGGGTCGCCTTCCCCTAATGTACTTTCATTAAATGCCAAATACACTTGCTCTGCTGATGAGAGCTTGCAATTCTCTGATGTTTGCTCATCATTTAGTAATTTGTCCACATCAGGTAATGGATCATTCAACATGTTGTAATTGTGTAATGTCCAGGCCCTTTTACTTTGCCTCTTGGGCTTGTCATGTGACTCTATTTGTTTCCATTTTTATTCTGCCTTATCACTGACAGTTCTTTCTTCCTTGCCTCCAGTGTCTCCCCCTGCAAGCAGCAGGTCTCGAGGAGGCAAGTTAATTTCTGGATGGAATTGATAATTCCTTGAGGTGCAGGTTTGTCTTGTATGCATGTCAAAATACTGAACAGTGCATGGGCCATCTAGGAAGCCCATGAACAGGTATGCATGTGATCTCACATCCAACTTGGAGATCATTTGGTGTTCATCAAGGATCCAAATGTGTGTCCCAAACTCTTGCAAGTGTGATACATTGGGCTCTCACCCATGCCATCCCTCATATGGTGTTCTATCACAGGTGCATGTCCATGTGCAATTCCACACATAAACTGCATGATTTATGGCTTCACACCACAGGAATTTCAGCATGTCTCTTACTAGTAGCATTGCCCATCCTAGCTCTACAATGGTGTGATTGGATTGCTCAGCCACACTGTTTTGGGATGGTGAGTACAGTGCCATAGGTTCTAACAATATTCCTTTCCCTTTGCACCATGTTGTCAGCATGTTGTTGATGTATTCAGTTCCATTGTTGCATCTGATTCTCTTAGGGGATATTTCTCTCTGTCTTTCCATCATCAACATGTATTCTTTGATGCATTCTGTGGCTTCCCCTTTGTGTTTCATGTAGTAGACTGTAGTGTATCTTGTTGCATTGTCTATAAATGATATGTAGTATCAATAACCTTGGATGGATGTCATACATGACAGTCCCCATGCATCTGTATGAGTTAACTCCTGACACTGAGGTTTGTTGTGTTGCCTCAGATGGGTGAGGTTCACATGTCTGTTTAGTGGCAATGCATGCTTTGCAATTGAAATCAGGCAAGTTTGGATTGACTTTGAACCCTTTTACTAACTTCTTACAGAACAGGTGGCATAGTCTGCTTATCCCGATATGGCCAAGCATTTATGCCATGTCTTCCATGAGGTTGATTCATCTGTGAGACTGGTTTGCTTGCTCCTTGTAGGTATTGTAAATTGTAGTTCATACAAATGGTTTTTCTGCTTCCCCAGTGTGATGACATCCCCTGAGGAATTGCACAACTCGATCTGACCTCCTCCACTAATGGAGCAGCCACCTTGTGCACCTAAGCAGCCAATTGAGAATAAGTTATTAGGCAATGATGGCACATGTAACACATTGTGTAGATTGACAGTGACTGTCCAGTCACCTATTTGACTATTCACTGTGAATGTGCCATGTCCAGGTACAGCAGCCAGCTTGGTACCTATTCTGGAGACTGTTTTGTCCAGTAGTACCTTGTAGGTAGTGAATGCTTCATGATGAGCACAGATATGTGATGTTGTAGCACTATCAGCCAACCACACCTATGCAGAATAGGTCTCTGATTTGGGGGACTTTGTATCTACACTTTTAGTAGAGGAGAATGCTACATTGTCTTTGGAGTCTGTATTCTCCACCACACAATGCAGCTTATCTGATCATCTGGAGTGTTTACTAGACTGCTTCCTATCCTGATCTCTATCTCAGTCTCTAGATCTCTGTCTTTGCCATTTATCCTTGTTATCTGGGTTGGTCCAACACTCCTGAGTGGTGTGGCTGAACCATCAGCAGTGTCTGCATTTGGGTTTGTTCTTGAAGTGGCATTTGGAGGTTCTGTGGTTGGTGCGACCACATATGTCACATGGGCCCAGATGATCAGCCTTACATTTACTGCCCCTGCCGCTCTTGGCATAGTACCCACTCTCTCTGCCCTCATGCTTGTGGCATTCCCACTTGGTGTGGAGTAATGATATTATCTCTTGCATAGATATCTTTGTTGTTTGTGAATGCGACCCTCTGCAGAAGCTGGAGGTATAGCTATCCCACAAGGTAGGGAGTGATGACAGCAACATGGCCTGGAACTGGGGATCAAGCATGACATCACCCATTTCATACAGCTGGTTCTGCAAGTCACATAGTCTAGTGATATGATTGGGGAGGTCTGTGTCCTCCTGCACCTTGAGGCCATAGATCTTGTGCCTAATGGCAGCAATGGACTGCTGGCCCTGGGTCTTGTGTACCACATGTAGATTTCACCACAACATGGCACTGGTCTCTGTCTCTGATTGGGCATGGATGGTCTGATCATTAGCAAGATTTGCCATAAGCATCACATATGTGTGTTTGTCACATTTATGCCAGGCACAGATGGCTGTGGGTCATCCCCTGTCACCATCTTGTACAGATCTTGGAGCTGAAGTATGGCAGCAATCTTCTTTTTCCATGCTGCCCAGTTATTAGAGGTGAGCTTCTCCATCTTAACTATCTTCATCTCTCCCTCTTGTCCTCTCTCTCTGGATCTGGCTCACCCCTTTCCCTTTGACAATGCCATTGTCAATGTTGAAGACCCATCAATGGCCAGGCTTGGCCCTATTAGTTGCAATGAGGGGCCTGCAACTGCTGGTAAGTCAACAGGTGAGTCAGGCATTACCTGGGGTGTCCTCAAGGCACTAGCTGATGCCATCAGTGCTTCAGGTGAAGACTGTGTTGGCCCACCAGTCTGTGTGTTAGGGGGTCTGTCCCCTTTGGGCATTGTGCCTTGCAGATTGGCTGGCACCCTTGCTCTTGACATCTCGCTTCTCCCCCTTCTGATGGATAAATGGGTGGATCTTCTTGGCTCTATGTTGGTGGCTTGGCAATGAGGTCAGTTATGAGCGGGCAGGGCTCATAACCTGTTAGGGATAATGTGAGCACAGTGGCTGACATGGGAGTGATTAGGTGCGAGCAAAGATATGTGTGAGGATGGCCAGCTCAGGACTCAGTGTGTTCAGATAGGGAAGCAGGTTGACAAGGTGACATTCTTGTCTCATGGGGATTCTTCCCCCTGCAGTAGCTACCTTATATCTACATTGTACATTTGATATCTCATCTGTTGGGGCACATCCACCCCTACTCCTGCCTTTGTATTTTCACTTTGCTTGTCCCCTTCTTGGGGTTATGACATGTGTCCCATGCTCTCTGCACATCATTGTTTCCTTATTTGGGTGTGACAATGGGTTGGTATTTCTACACACAGTAACACACTCAAATGCATATTCTCACCACAGGAACTCATAAGAGATTGCAGAACCATCACTTACTCCAGTAACATCAATATACAAGTGGTGCATGCCACTGTCCATGAGATGTGCACAATCCCCCATGTGCCTCCACATAGTCTGCTAGACACAATGTACATTGACAAAATCCCTATTGTGAATTGAGTTACCCCCAGAGTTCCCACCCCTGACATGTGACTGGAGGTCAGCCTGGCATGATCAACCCCAACAAAGAGTTTACAGACCTGGGCCTAACAGCATCCAGGAATACTGTGATTGGTATTGTAGCTTTCACACACCTTATTATTCCAATCAGGCATGCTCAATTGAAGTTGTCATCCAAAATGTCATCAGGTCTGTCAAACTTATATTGCACAGAGTGTAGTCACATTTAGTCACAACACATGGGCAGCCTGTGCACCAAAACACCAACACTTGTATAGACCCTGAGACAGGCCCACCTAAATAGATTAGCCAGTACACATGGACAGGCCCGAGGGACTAAAGTGAGAGCAACATATGTATGGGCCTGTAAGGGCATTACCACAACATATGGGAGGGCCCATGGTGGGTAAGGATGTTGCAACATTTAGATGGGCCCATGACCAATTAAGTATACTGAGTTGCTGTAAGACATGGATGGGCCCATCCTGGTAGGTTACACCCCTGTTGCAACATCAAGGCAGGCCCACCTATCATAACATGGAGAGGGTCACAACATAAGGACAGGCCTGTCTATGATTAGAATACAAAGTTGGCAACATATGGACAGGCCCAGGAGTAATATCATTTATGGTGTTGCAACATCTAGACAGGCCCATTCATAATAAGCCATACCCCTGTCGCAACATAAAGATGGGCCTGTCAGTAATGTCATGGCATAATGTCACAACATATAGACAGGCATCTAGACAGGCCCATTCGACAGTAAGATGTACTGCTGTTGAAACATAAAGATGGGCCTGTCCACAGTAAGATGTAGCTCTGATGAGACATAAAGATGGGCCTGTCAGTAATCTCATGTATGGCATCACAACATATGGACAGGCCCTTCAGTAGTATTATTTATATTGTCACAACATATGGGCAGGCCCAGCCCCAGTAAGATGTACCCTGTTGAAACATAAAGATGGGCCCATCACTAATATCATTTAATAGAGTCACAACATATGGACAGGCCCTTCAGTATATTATTTATATTGTCACAGCATATGGATGGGCCCATCCACAGTGAGATGTACCTCTGACAAAACATAAAGACAGGCCTGTCAGTAATGTCATGTATGGCATCACAACATATGGATGGGCCCTTCAGTAGTATTATGTATATTGTCACAACATATGGGTGGGCCCAGCTCCAGTAAGATGTACCCTGTCAAAACATAAAGATGGGCCTGTCACTAATGCTGTTTAATAGTGTCACAACATAAGGATGGGCCCTTCAGTAGTATTGTTTATATTGTCACAACATATGGATGGGCCTGTCAGTAATATCATCTAATAGCATCACAACATAAGGACAGGCCCTTCAGTAGTATCATGTATATCATCACAACAAATGGATGGGCCCATCTAGCAAGATGCAACCCTGTCGCAACATAAGGACAAGTCTGTGTATGGTATTCTTAGGCAGCAGAAAGGGAGATCCAAGCTATCTACATAAGGGTGGTCCATGTAAGGCATTCTCAGGCAGCAGAAAGGGAGATCAAAGGGATCTACATAAGGACAGGCCCATCTGTGGTATTCTCAGGCAGCAGATAAGGGAAAACAAAAACCAGTGTTACAACATAAGATGGGCCAATCCATCCATCACAGGATTACAAACCCTTGGCACTGCATAAGACAGGTCAATCCATCATATCATAGATAGCTCACCACAAATGGATGGGCCTATCCATAATTGGGTTATTCCCCTTTCACAATATAAGATGGGCCCAGAAAGACAAGAAATGAAGAAAGTGGAACCTCTTGCACTATAGAGTATCTGAATTTCCCACTATAAATTGTGTTTCACATTGGACAATATGCCTATTTAGTTGGAATCTCAGGCACTGGTCTATGTAGCTGCAAGCCAGGCTCTGCTATTGGAACAGATGGGAAACATGCACAACAAACAGCAATGCTATTCCAGAACAATGCATCATATTTTTATCTGAGCCTCTGCTTCATATATGCATTCAGGATTATTGACCTGTACTGGTATTGCTGTCATGCTGTGGGAATCATTCATAGGCAGGATAAAAAATGTGACATCTGCATATCTTGTTGTCCATCTTTAACCTCTGACTCTTCCACTCTCCAATCACCATCACCACTCTCACCATCAAACTACTCCATCATCTCATCATCAGAAATATGTCATCATCATCGTCTTGCAAGCTCTTCAAGAAATTGCCTGAGCTCAATGCTGTGGCCAACCACATCCATCCAATTTACTTCAAGGATATTGTGGAAAGCAGCAAGCTGGGAAAGGCAGACAAGATTGTGAAGTGGAAAGGTGCCATCAAGGCAATAAATGATGAACTAGTGCATCATAGCATCATCACATTTTTTTCACTAACTGATGCATTCAGGACACTGTGTGTGACCTCATTGCTAGGACAGATGAGATTCCAATGACCCTCATTGACATCAACACATTCTTAAAGTGGCATGAAGACCTCAGCTCAATCGAGCACCTGTGGCCTGAGTGGAAGACTACCCTATCTCCTTCCAAAACTGATGTTGCCAACCACAAGTGGCTCAACATCGTTGAGTGTCAATACAACTACCACTGGTGGGGCCTCCCTATGCCCCACATGGTGCCAACACCAACACCACCCACTCAAGAGACTGAAATGCCTATGAGTGACAAAGGAAAATGGAAAGTGACTGAGGCAGAGGTGGAGCAAATGATAGCAGATAGCTCACACAGGATGAAGGTGGATGATGAGGGTGAAGATGAGGTGCCAGAGAAGGAGGACAACAAGGAAGAACCAGTTTGATGCAGGCAGAAGTGCAAAGCTGCTGCAAAAATGATGTCCCATCAATCCAGACATCAATCCTGCTCTAGGAAGGCAACAGCAGAAACTGACAATGATGAAGATGTTCCTGCTCAAGGCCAATCGAAATGCAAGCCTCATCCACCATTGGATGGACTATATGGTCATGCTGCCATAGCTGCCAGAAGGACACCTTCCCCCGACCCCCATTCCTGCGAGTTGTGCCACAGACACAAGGTCCAATGCTACAAGAACCCTGGGAAGTCCTGCTTCCCATGCAACGGTGGCAAAATTTGATGTAGCCATGCCAACGGCAGGATTACTGCTCCAACTTGATGGAATCCATCACAAGCCAGGGGAAAAAAGTGAGCTCAAAGTCTGTCCCCAACAATGGAGGCCCAAGAATCCCAAAGCACAAAGGAATGTCCCCCAAAGTGACATGTTTTGATGGCTTCCAAAGCCATCAACACTGGGGTTGGGCCCTTCAACCAGGGAGAGACAATCCCTGAGGGATCTTCACTCAGTATGTTCACAATTTCATGTATTTACACTGACTCAAATTTTATTTAGAGATTCATATTCCTGCATTCAAATGCAGGGATTTCTGCCCAATCCCAGCTGCTGTACATCAGTAGACCACTTTGTGAGCTGGTAGTCCTAGGGAATCTGTCCAGTGCTGGACAGCTTCTGGTCAGCTCTGGTCAGCAAAAGTGATTTACTGATGTACAAGCAGATTTGATTGTCGAGGCTGGCCCATCTGTTGTGTAGGAGGTAGAGGGATCTACAGCAGCAGGTATGTTTAATCACTCTACATTTATGCTAATTATCATGGTTAACCCTTGTATTCAAAGCAGACACCTGCCCATTGACAACAGCAGCACCTGCCCAACTCACAACCACTGCAACTCCCAGTGCACTGTCATCCATCTGTGTGCCAATCACCAAGGTGTTGCAAACATCCAACACAATCAAAGAGCAAATTGAAGATTTAGAATGTCAACTCTGTGATGCTGAGGCACACCACCAATATTATAAGGATTGAATGTATGATTTCCAAATACAACAGGAGAAAACCATACAGACACTGGACAGGATGGCTTGCAAGCTGGAGGCTCTGTGTATTCAGGTATATGGATGAGCATTGGGAGACAATCTCATTGATCTCTTAGGGCCTCTGGCAGATGAGACAAGGGTGGATAGGACAGCAGGGTGAATGAGGCCATCTATCATTTTACTCCTCTACAGTACATACAATGTCATTTTATATTTCCATTTTAATTGACCACTTGTGCCACATTGTATATTCAACCTTTATATAAGAGTGAGAAAAAGACAATAATGGCTATACAGCCAATAGAATTGCAAAGGATAATCTCATTCTACTAAAAAAACTGCTAATGTATCCCAATAGGTGGAAGCTTAGCAAATGCATGGCTTTGTGATGTAGAATAGTTAACTTGAAACTTAAAAAATGAGATCACAGGATGGTCTCATTCTGCTAAAACTGGAGCTGATGGAACCTGATAAACAGAACCTTTGCAAATGAATGGACTGTGTGATATGTGATAGCAACCTGCTATTCGACACAAATGCAATTAATAGTCTGATTTGGCCAACACATCTGAGTCTGCTAATACAGCTGATGATGAATCCCAATAGATGGACACCTGGTGAATGAGCAGGCTATGCTATTTACAGTGTTCACTTGAGAGTTACAAAACAAGATAATGGCTAATAATAAGATAACAATGCAAAGAAAGATGTCAGCCTGCAAAAACAGCATTCCATGGATCCTGATAGATGGAACCCTTCCAAATGAGCAGCCTGCGCAATATGCAAGGTTGATATGGAATGTCTCAACCTGCTAACATGGCATTTGATGGATCCTGATAGAGCAACCCTTCACAATGAGTGGACTGTGCGAGATGCAAGGTTGAGAGCAATCAGTCATCAGATGCAAATGCAAAGCAATATTCTCATTGCACTAACATAGGATCCAAGGTATGCCCACAGGTAGGACATGTGCAAATGAGCAGATTGCATTCTGCTATTGCAGGAGCCAATGTATTTTGATAGGTGGAAGCTTGGCAAATGAGCAGATAAATATTTCTCCACAGATGGAAATACAACCAAGGGCATTCAGCCAGTCACTAGTGACCAATTCACCCTCTGTAGTGAGCAATAAATATTCTGTTTCCCAACAATGGTTTGTTGCCATTCATCTCAGCCCATGGACACATGAGCCTTTCAAGACAAATGATATACATACTCATGTCATACCAGACAAATCCACAATGGAAATAAAACATGCGAAAGGTGAATGGATGGGCTAGCTTGCCACTGGATGTCTCCTGCAAAGTACCTGCTGACCTGCCCATCAGCTACAGGGCAGAATGCAAGGGTGGGGAATGGAAACTGCAGGTTCACATTAAGCTAACATTTAACTACAAATCTTTCTCCAGAACACACTGAATATCAGTCACATTCATAGCCTGCCATTTGCATTTGGCATGCTTGGCCAACCTCAGATACATCATCCTCTGCCTTGCTGCATAACACCACACCCCAGGAGCTCCAATAGTGCTGCTTCCCATCTGTATCTTATGCCATTCTTTTGCTTGAAATCTGAAGAAACTTATAGCCCATTGAAATTCTGATATTATGAGCTCTTCCTCTTCTTCCCAATGATCTTTGATGGATTTTGCTCACAGCCAATGAATGCAATAAACTAATTGAAGAAAGTTCATCAACCTTAAAGCACTGTTGAACAGTAAGGTCAACATACATTCAGACATCCAACTCTTTGATTCTGTGTCCTGCAGGATGTCGATTGACCAAAACTGTGGAAGATGGGTTCTGCAGTGCTCCTGTGCATTTTGGGAGAAGGCCACTGTCTGCACACCCAGGTCTTCTTTATGAAGCTCTTGATAACATCCTAAGATATCTGCACCTGCACCAAGTACAACCATGGCATCTCTGCATTGATTATAAATCATGGCCTGTTTTTTTACTGAGACATTGATAGTGCAGATCATATCCCAGGCCTGAGTTTTCATAGAATAGCTCTTAGCTGTGCACACCACCCCCCGAAAGACAGCTGCCTTGTCTGCCAACATAAGATGGAGGCCATGTAGTGCATCATTAGCCTGACCTGTGCAAAGCTTCAGCTCCATTTCTGCAAGATTTTGAAGCCCTCGAGCTTGAAATGCATCAATGCCAAGAGCAGATGGAAGTGGCAATTTGTCCTGCAGTCCTGCCAGGGTTCCATCTGAAGTGGGCAACTCATCCCCCACATTGTCCAGCCAACCATCATCTGAAGCATAATCCTGCTCTGAATTTGCATCAAGAAACACAGTCTGCTGTACAGATTCACTGGTGGAAGTGTTGGAGCCTGCTTCAAGGTGCACCTTCAAGTAAATTGCAGCATCCATGATAAAACCCAATTGTTCAGATGCAATGCAATCAGCATGGCATGCCATAGCCAATTTTTTCAATTCCAATGCCCATTCCCTGACATCCTTTCTGTCCATGTGAAGTGAGGTTATGGCCTCTTCTAAGTGTAAACTGCATGCCAGCCAACTAGCTGCTCCATGTAGGCTTCTGCTGGGTCTTGGTTCCTCCAACAATGCTAATTTGATGGCATGCACTGTTGGTGCTTCTCATGATATGTCAGTATTTTGCATTTATCCAAAAAGGCAGATGCCATACCTGCCCTTAATTGAACTTCAAAGATGTCCATGACAGATGGGTTGTCGATGTGATCATGCAGTGCATGACTCTCTTGTGTTCACCAGCTGTTTCACTGTTCTGCAGTCAAGGCTTCATCTAGCTTTATATATGCCTGCCTTGCCAATGGTGCTGCTGCTCGAGCCACTTTGAGCTTCCATGATAGGCTATCTGCTTAATAAAAAGGTGTGCCATGTGTGATTTTCATGCATGACAGATCAGCACTAATGCAATTCTGGTCTTCAGGTATCTGGTGGGAGGCAAAAATGTGCCAAGACACTATTCCCTTCTCATTCCCACTCAAATCCCCCACCAGCTGATGGTTCCCATAGTGAGCAGCTCTCTGCACCTCCAGCCCATGCAAAGACCCTGGTGCATCATCCATGAAATAAAGCACTAACTGACTATAATGGGTGGCCATGACTCCAATGATGAAGCTGATGAAGACACTTATTTGCCCACCCTATCCAATTCAAAGAAAACAGCAACATCCCTGAATAGTGAGCTTCCTGCTGTAACTTGTATTCACAGCAAACCCTGATCTGCACTCAGGGAATGAGTACACAGCTGAACTACAGGACCACTCAGAATATGCAGATGAAGATGGATTGGAGAGCATTCCTTTCACTGACCACCCAACTGAGGAGGGGTCAATCAGCAGAAAAAAAGGTGGAAAGCTGAAATCCACCCTGAAGCGCACACACTAGGCAAGTTTGGTCATGTTGAATCAGCTGTTATGGCTAACAGGTTTGCACTGTATATTAAGCAGGCTCTGTCAGAATCGAGTGAGCCAGACATGAATTGACATCAGCCTGGGACCAAATACTCATCCAAGTCCAACCATAATGGATCTGTGACCACCAATGCAGCATCCACAAATGTGAAACAGGGCATCCATGGGAGCACCTGGAAGTCACCTCATGTCAGAATGGCCCCTGCAAGGCCAGATGCAGATGTTCCATCTCCTGATGCAAAGAGATCATGCAAGCAAACAGGCAGCAATCAGAAGTGGAAGTAGTTGTTGAATCCCTCAAACAGTCAGAGTGGAAACCTTTTCTGGAACTTGTGTACAGTCTATAGAGGGCTTAGCCTAGTGTGACACATTAGAATACAAGTGTATGGCATGTACAGTAGCTCATGACACCATGGTGGTTGTGAGGGGTGTCTTTGATATCAGAGAGGGATAAGCAACTGGCAGCTATCTATGTAGGGAGATATTGCTGCTCATCTCCCATGTATTGCTGTTACCCAAAATTTGGCTCCATCCACCATTGTCCAACCTTGCTTCCCATGGTGTGAATGATATTCTTGCCATTGTTCCTGTAAGTTTAAATCCTGATTGATCATCAACCTATCAGTGAACCCATCATTGTCAAATATGTCCACCAAACAGTCCTGCCAAGTTCATTTCCATCATCAAGGTGAGGTTGTCTCCATTGTTGGATCCAGTGACCTAAGCCATTCACAGCTAATGTAAGACCAATTGAGCCAAGGTAATCTAGCTCCTGCATGAAGCAGTCCAAAAATCTGGAGGAGACACTAGTACAATTGCATGAGTTGTGAGAGCCAACTTATCCGCATTCCACCTTTGAAAATTGTCCCAAGCCATTCATTGCCAGCCAATCACACCCATCTCACCAGTCTGTGGTAGAGATGGGTATCCTCTACTTGGCATGCCAGATCGAGGTGGCCTCTGTACATCTGAAGCAGACTGCCAATATCATGGGATGGCCTGTGCATTGGTTTGCAAACCTAGCAATGGACTTGGTAGGTTTTACATCAATTTTTCACAATGTGGGACTGATACATAGTTCCTTCAGAATCAGCTTAATAGCTTGATTCTGGTGACAGTGTTGTGTGCCAGTTATACTCCTCCCCTCCTGGTGTGCTACCATGCATACCTCAGACACCAAGATGATGAGGTTAGCTTCTGCAATCAAATGCAGCTAATTCCCCTTAGCACATTTTGCATAATCGACAATATCAGCACCATCATCCCAAATTGGACCCCACACACAGCTGATCCCAATTCTGGCTTTGCATTCCTTTGGTGGCTATATCATTCTGAGGAATATGCAGCAGATTCCAAAAGATTGCAAGGCAAGGGATTGTTTTCTGTGGCCTGGGATTTTTTTAAGGTTTGCTGCTTATTCTTGTTGCTGCAAATAGTTGATGATGGCCCAGGGCTTATGGCCATTGCCTGAGGTGCCAATCACAGACCATCTCAATGGCCATATTGAGGAGCAGGTAAACTACTGCATTGAAAATATTTGGAAAAATGCTGATGTTGTCAATGGTCAGGGTCAACAAATTGACCATTTCTATGCTAGGTGGTGGGCATTGTGTGGGTTGTTGGGCATGCCACTTCAATAGTTTACATCTTTATGTTGTGACAGGGTGGCATCTTAATAGATGGGCCCATCTATGTGTTGTGACACTGTAAATGATATTACTGATGGGCCTGTCTTTATGTTGCGACAGGCATACATGTTGCTATTGACAGGCCCATCCATGTGTTGTGACCATGTAATTGATATTACTGATGGGCCTGGCTTATGTTGCGACAGGGGCATATCTTACTAGATGGGCCCATCCATCTGTTGTGACAATGCAATTGATAATACTGACTGGCCTGTCTTTATGTTGTGACATGGGTGCATCCTACTAGATGGGCCTGTCCATGTATTGTGACCCTGTAAATGATATATATTGAAGGG
Organism: Pisolithus orientalis; assembly: GCF_024613125.1. Lineage (NCBI taxonomy): Eukaryota > Fungi > Basidiomycota > Agaricomycetes > Boletales > Pisolithaceae > Pisolithus > Pisolithus orientalis. Next base: position 68,077 of record NW_026260850.1, on the reverse strand, counting down.
CCCATCTTTATGTTGCAACAGGTACATCTTACTATGGACAGGCCTGGCCATGTGTTGTGATGGTATAACTGATATTATGGAAGGGCCTGTCTATGTGTTGTGATGCTGTAAATGATATTACTGACAGGCCTGTCCATGTGTTGTGACCATGTAATTGATATTACTGATGGGCCCATCCTTATGTTGGGACAGGGGTGTATCTTACTAGACAGGCCTGTCTATGTGTTGTGATGCTGTCAATGATATTACTGATGGGCCCATCCTTATGTTGTGACAGGCATACATCTTGCTATGGACAGGCCCATCTATATTTTGTGACAGGGGTATATTATCCCAAAGATGGGCCCTTCCATATGTTGCCAACTCTGTAATCTATCATAGAGGGGCCCCTCTTTATGTTGTGACCCTATAAAGCATATGATGGGTGGGCCCATCCATATGTTGTGACCTTCTTCATGATACAATAGGTGGGCCATCCATGTCTTACAGTAGCTCAGCATACTTACTTGGTCACAGACCCATCTATATGTTGTGGCATCCTTACCCTCCACAGGCCCTCCCATATGTTGTGGAATTGCGCTTACAGGCCTGTACATATGTTGCTCTCACTATAGGCCCTCAGGCCTGCCCATGTGTCATGGCTAATCCATTCAGATGGGCCCATTGTGGGGTCTATATAAGTTTTGGCATTTTGGCATGCAGGCTACCTATATGTTGTGACTAAATGGACTACATGGGGTCCTCCTGATGGAACTTACCATTCCATCTGACCCATGCAGCCCAATACCTGACAGGACATCCAATGAAGACAATGCCATTTATCATGATAGCAGTTGTGGGCATACATCCAAGGAGCATACCCCTGTTACAACATATAGATGGGCCCATCCATAGCAAGATGTATGCCTGTCACAACATAAGGATGGGCCCATCAGTAATATCATTGACAGCATCACAACACATAGATGGGCCCATCTAGTAAGATGCATCCCTGTCAGCAATGTCATTTATAGTGTCACAACATATGGATGGGCCCTTCTGTAATACCATTTATACCATCACAACACATGGGAGGGCCCATCCATAGTAAGATGTACCTGTTGCAACATAAAGACAGGCCCTTCAATATATATCATTTACAGGGTCACAACACATGGATGGGCCCATCTAGTAAGATGCACCCAAGTCACAACATAAAGACAGGCCTTTCAGCAATATCAATTACATGGTCACAACACATGGGTGGGCCCATCAATAGCAACATGTATGCCTGCTGCAACATAAAGACAGGCCCATCAGTAATATCATTTACAGTGTCACAACACATAGACAGGCCCATCTAGTAAGATACACCATCCCAACATAAGGATGGGCCTGTCAGTAATATCAATTACATGGTCACAACACATGGATGGGCCCATCAATAGCAACATGTATGCCTGTCGCAACATAAAGACAGGCCCATCAGTAATATCATTTACAGCATCACAGCACATAGACAGGCCTGTCCAGTAAGATGCACCCCTGTCACAACATAAAGACAGGCCCATCAGTAATATCATTTATAGCATCACAACATATGGAATGGCCCTTCAGCAGTATCATTTATGTGGTCACAACATAAGGATGGGCCCTTCAGCAGTATTATTTATATAGTCATAACATATGGATGGGCCCTTCAGTAATATCTTTTATATTGCCATAAAACAAGGATGGGTCCATCTAGTAAGATCCACCCCTGTTGCAACATAAGATGGGCCCAACACCAATAGCACATATAGCATCACAACATATTGATCAGATCACAGCAAAATATTGAGGCAAGTGTCCCAACATGCCATAATTTTCCAACAAGCTGCAAGCAGCTCGCCCACTATACAACTCTGACCTCATCCACCCCAAGCATGAATACTATGCAAGACATGTCCAACACCCCCCACAGATGGCAAATGGAACTAACAGACTGCATTGCATCATACATGAAAGCCAGATTTCAAGAGGAAGTATTCCACAGACCTTGCACCCTTCCAGATATATTGATTCCATTTCTGGTGTTATGTGAAGCAGATTGCATATCATCAGTAATCTCACAGGCCTATCGTCGCCCAACTAAGTCCATCATAATGGTGCAATGGAAGTTTTCATCTTTCCACAGTAAACATCAGGAAAAATTGGGGTGGAAAAACCTGCAATGCAGAAGCTGCTGAGAGATACATGGAAGTGACTGAGCTGTTCATTCTGGTGACCAACTCAAACACCATCCATGTTTGGTATTTGCTGGACACTCTCAGCCCAAAAAGCAGGGTAAGGGAATGCAGAATCTCATATTCTACTGACTTAATGCAATGGCAGGCCAACATATGGAACTGCCTTCATCTTCTGAGGGAACCACTGTGGGAGAGCATACAGGCTTCCCCAAAGGCATGGTGGATGGACAAGTCATATTTCCACAATGATGCTGAGTTGAAAGGTGCCATCAACCTGTCACCTGCATGGTTTCAACAGGGTCATGGGGTGGGTGATCATTTCTTTCCTTGTGAATAAAGTGCTCATCTGTCTTGAAGCCCCAAAATGGCTTCCCAGAAGCCTCATGGTTGCTCAAATCCAGGACAGAAAACACTTCTACAAGGGAATGGGTCAACCAAATGTCTGACACCAATGCCCTGTTATCTGTGATCCTGCATGTCATCCATCTGTGAATGTATGCAGATGGCAGGGAAGTGTTGATCTGCCTTGGCAAACAAGTGGAACAGCAGGCAGATTTGGATATGAGCTCCATACTGCTGATATGGAGCTCCACATATAGCAGCATGTCCATGATGGTGAATTGGGCAACTTGTTACCACAGGGATATCAATGGACAGGATCCATGGTATGACATGCTGGTAACCATGGGCAACTACCTGCCCTTGGACTTTGTCATTCCAATGTTGAATCTGCAGCTGTGCTACAACCCAGGGATGATCATTGCATTTTCAGGTTCAGCACTGGAGCATGGGGTGGGAGCTGAAGAGAGCATGCCTGGTGTACTACATGCATGCCAATGTCCATCAGTTGGTGCATGTTCCCATGTGTCAATCACCACAGATGGATGACCTACTACCTAGACCAGTTGCAACTGGAGAACTGTTGATTTGAAGCTGCAAAATTTAATGTAAGATTTAGTAGGCAATGCAGATCTCATATTTTATTAGGAGATGCTGGGTCTTGAACTTTGGATGGGTGGTGTTGCCAAGATTTTGCAAATGGGTGGGTGCTTTGACATCATAGATTGGGCAGGTACTCAGAGCTAAAGGGTGTGCATCATAAACTTCAAAAAAAATAAACCTACTCAGGCCATCATGCAGATGGGCAGATTGTCAGACATCATGTGGATGGGCAGGGATTCAGACATCATGTGAATGGGTGGCATCTCATAAATGATTGACATTTACAGCAATGTATATTCAACCAACTCCACAGTCAAAAACATGTAAACTATTGAAGTGGCATGCCCAACAACCCATGCAATGCCCACCACCTAGTGTAGAAATGGTCAATTTGTTGACCCTGACCATTGACAACATCAGCATATTTCCAAATATTTTCAATGCAGTAGTTTACCTGCTCCTCAATATGGCCATTGAGATGGTCTGTGATTGGCACCTCAGGCAATGGCCATAAGCCCTGGGCCATCATCAACTATTTGCAGCAACAAGAATAAGCAGCAAACCTTAAAAAAATCCCAGGCCACAGAAAACAATCCCTTGCCTTGAAATCTTTCAGAATCCGCTGCATATTCCTCAGAATGATATAGCAACCAAGGGAATACAAAGCCAGAATTGGGATCAGCTGTGTGTGGGGTCCAATTTGGGATGATGGTGCTGATATTGTCGATTATGCAAAATGTGCTAAGGGGAATTAGCTGCATTTGATTGCAGAAGCTAACCTCATCATCTTGGTGTCTGAGGTATGCATGGTAGCATGCCAGGAGGGGAGGAGTATAACTGGCATGGAACACCATCACCAGAATCAAGCTATTAAGCTGATTCTGAAGGAATTATGTATCAGTCCCACATTGTGAAAAATTGATGTAAAACCTACCAAGTCCATTGCTAGGTTTGCAAACCAATGCACAGGCCATCCCATGATATTGGCAGTCTGCTTCAGATGTACAGAGGCCACCTCGATCTGGCATGCCAAGTAGAGGATACCCATCTCTACCACAGACTGGTGAGATGGGTGTGATTGGCTGGCAATGAATGGCTTGGGACAATTTTCAAAGGCAGAATGCGGATAACAAACAACTTCCATCAAATTGAGCATATTGACAAGTTGAAGGCCCTGAGAGGCTGCACCATACTGGTCCCTTGCAGCTGTGCCCAATTCTCTCGCAATGGCATTTGCAGCCCACACAAGGTGCCTCTTGAGGGTGGGATTGAACAGCATGTCACTGGGAGTGGTGTTTCTGTGATAGCGAGATACTGTGGCATGTAAGGCACACAGGACTAAAATTATCAATGTCAATGCTGTATCAGATTAAGCTCATGCCCATACCTTTATTGCATCATGGAACAAGTGCCAATCCCCATTGTTCCATTTGAAGAGATTGCTGTGTGGATGGAAGTTCACCTACATAATCAATGGATATCACTGATCACATGAATAGAATCAAATAAATGCTCACCATTGCATATTTCCTCAAAAAGATCCCTCATCTCTGATTGTTTGGGCATGCCAAAAGTCAAATGGTTTGTGCCATTGTCCTCCTCCACTGCCAAGTCAAAAGATTTGATGGGTACATTTGAAATGAGTGGGGGAGGTGTTGGTTCCCTCATATCCTGCAATTGAGCAAGCAGGTTAGTTGGAGAATCAGGTCAAGGAGATCGGTCCCTCAGATTTGATGATTCGAGGGTGATGGGCAGAGGAGATGGTTCCCACACATTCTGCAAGTCTGCCAGAAAATTGACCTGCATAGTAATGTCTTGTGCAGGTGTTGAAGACCTGTCCATCCTGTTTAATTTCTTGTGTGTGACTGGCAATGCTGATGGTTCCCATGCATTCAGCAATTGCTCAAGTAGATCCATGTTCATACCATCCACTGGGGGAGCAGTTGGTTCCTGTTCATTCATGAACTGATTCATCAAGTTGTCATGTGGATCTATTACTAGAAAATTAGTTTGTTTGTTAGCTTGAAGGGCAATTGTGCCAACTCACTAGCCATGATTCTGCCCTCTTCCAGAGCAGTTGGCTCCCTTTCCTGCAGGAACTGATCCACCAAGCTTTCGCATGAAGCTATAGCAAAAGGATGTTTGTTGTTTAGCTTTGAGAGAAATCATGTTCACTCACCGGCCACAATATCCATGTTGGACCCCACCATATCCACCCTTCCACTTGAGACAATTGGTGGAGGGGTTGGCTCTCACAACTCATGCAATTGTACTAGTGTCTCCTCCAGATTTTTGGACTGCTTCATGCGGGAGCTAGATTGCCTTGGCTCAATTGGTCTTACATTAGCTGTGGATGGCTTAGGTTGCTGGATCCAACAATGAAGACAACCTCACCTTGACAATGGAAACAAACTTGGCAGAACTGTTTGGCAGACATATTCAATGATGATGGGTTCACTGATAGGTCAATGATCAATCAAGATTTAAACTTGTAGGAACAATGGTGAGAATATCATTCACACTGTGGGAAGCAAGGTTGGACAATGGCAGATGGAGCCAAATTTTGGGTAACAGCAATACATGGGAGATGAGCAGAAATATCTCCCTACATAGATAGCTACCAGTTGCTTCCACATGGCCAATATGTAGACCTGTCCCACTCAGCTCTCCACTCAATTGTCATGCTCAACTATCCTGCTTAACTATCCCTCTCTCTGATATCAAAGATGCCTCTCACAACCACCATGGTGTCATTCAGGAAGATGGTGGGCTGCTATCATTTCCACTTGATGATGACCAAAATTCTTGAATGGCATTGCTGACAAGGGATTTCTGCATGCTAATCCTGATAGCACTCATTAGAGATTGAGGACACTAAATACTCTGGCCACTCATGGTAGTGAGCAGTCACAAATCCACGAACCATTTTTTGTAGTTGGTCCCAGCTAAGGCCCATGATTTCTCCTATCCAAATCTCTCCATCAGCATTTTTCACCAATTTCACAGAGTCAACCTTGCCAGTCCTTGTTGCTTTGGCTGCTGTCTTTTCCCAAGCACATTTGGGACTTGACTCACCATCATGCTCAGGCAGTGTTCCTGGTTCCTCAAATGTTTCCCCAAGGTACTCTCACCAGCTTCCTTCCAGTGTGTGGACATCATTGAAGGGGATTCCATCTGCGATTTCATTATTGAAGTCTATACTGTCATTGCATGAGTCTTACCTAGGCCTAGAGGAGAATATGGTGGACTCACATGCATGCCTGTATAGTTCCCTCCTCATTTTTCCACCCAGCCATACACACTATGCACATTCCACAATACCTCCACATCTCCATTGCAAAGTTTTGGACATACTTGTACCCATACTTGGCTGCATTCCTGGGAACCAGGATAAATTGAAGACTGGGAAGGTGACCTCATACAATCACACCTTGCTTTTGTCTCTGGCATGGGGCCTTCCCGCCCATTCCACCTTTCTGCTATATCTTCAGCTGCAGCCAATTGTTCCTCTGTCAGGTCATCCTGAATAAAAGCTGTCAATGCATTCTGATACTGTTGGATCTGCTTGCTTCCATGGGTATCACCTTCTTCTACTTTCATTTTTTCAAGCTTCTCCTGTATTTGCTCTTGGTACAATTCATGGACCACTGCCCACACAGAGTATTTGTAACTGGATCTAAGGGTAATGTGGGGCTTCTTTGAACAGAGGGGCTTGTTCAACCAATCTTGTATTAGCTACAAGGGTGCTTTGAATTGTGAGCATCTGAATCAGAACTTTTAGAGCATACCTTGCACTTGATCTGGACTTTGCTCCCTCTCAACTCCTTGTTCCTGTCCAATTGCTGCATCTCCTGCCATATGGATAGCAGAACTGCAGGCTTCTTCTTCTTCCCTGCTTGCCTCCATTCCTGGCATTGGCACCCAAGGATCTCCAACTCTTCCACTTCAAACCTTTCTTCCTCCCTTTCCCCCACATCTGATGGTGCTATGTCTTGCTCACCATCAGCATCATCTCTTTCTGTCTGATCCCAGGTGTCTGATTCATACTGGGACTCCATGGAGTATGATGTGGTATGATGTATAATGGTGTATAATAGATGGTTGGCTACTAAGTTTTTTCACACCCTTGTTTGGTCTCAATGCATTTCAGTACTAGTGCAGCCATGCCAAGGAATTTGTTCAGACCTCTGTGAAGCAACTGAAATATCCAATCAGGCTGATCTCTTTGACAGGATCCCACCCAAAGGTGGATTAGCTCCCAGTTTGCATCTGGGCTGTCAGTTGGCTTGCCCAATCATATCCATACTTATATTGATACCAAACATCTCATTTCACCTTCATCAGCTAATATAGCTCCAAATTCACCATCATAATCCAGGCAAAGCACCCAGGTAATGTTGAAGCAGGAAGGGAATGTGTGGGCAGGGATTGAGCAGTACTAAGAAGGCAGCACCATGCATTGTGCATGGCCAGTGTAGTTGCATTTGTATTTATGCCCTGACATGTGTTAAGGTACTGACATCAATAGAGCTAAATGATAAAGTGACTTGCACTAGCAGTAGCATTTCTAACAACTGACCTCATACTGTGAAATCAGCAACCTCCAGATGGCCAAGGGAAGCACTCAAAAGGGTATGAGAATGATTGGTCCTACCCCAGGCCATTGGGTGAAGCAGCTGGAAGTCAAGACTCAGAGAACTGGAGGTAGATATAGATTGCAATTGGTAGAAGTCACAATCAAACAGCCAGATCCAACAACCCCTGTCCATGGTCCCTGATCCTCACCATCCAAGCATTCAAGGTCTTGCTCCCACAAGTACTTTGATGCATGGGCAGATTCAGCCTTCAATGGACATGAAAGCATGAGCCCACTGGTCCAGCAACTGATGTTACTATGGACATAGGTATGCAGCAGTTTGCCAACCCAAAAGTGGACTTCACATGGTGTGTCAGATGCAGAACAATTACATCTGTGAATGGGTTCCACAGAAGAGGGAGTTCTTGAAGATACTCCTGGAGCTCAAAGCCTAGGAACTGCACCTGGTGTGGCAATGATGGGGTATACAGATGTCTGGATTGCTTGCATCAGCCCCTATTCTGCACAGAATGTTGCTGGAAGAGTCATGAGAGCCTGCCTTTCCACAGGATCCAACAGTGGACAGGGGACTTCTACAAGGAATCTGCCCTCCACATGGTGAGAGATCAGTTGGTTGCCCAGAATTACATTCACATCAAGACTCACAGACTGGCATTCAGATGCACCTAGGACATAGTGGAGCACCCTGTCCCCATGCAATCACACAAGCCCAGCAAGCAGCAGGTGAACCTCTGCCCATGGATGATCAAGAATGGGAAGATGTGGAAGATATTGAAGAAAACCCAAAGCACCTCCATCCTCCAGCAGGGTCAAGATATCTCACTGTTGTGGATGTCACAGGTGTTCATTTCATTGTAGTGAATCAGTGTGAATGCAAGACTGCAGAAACCCGATACATACAGTTACTCAGAGCCAAACTATTTCCCTCAATGTTCGAGAAGCCAAGCACTGCATTCACATTCACAGTTCTGGATGACATCCTGAGGGACAACCTGGAATGTGGAACATCCAGTATGAACTATTACAGCAAGTTGCATCAGATCACATCCAGTGTGTTTCCACACCTCATTCCAGTAAGATTTGGTATTTTGGTTCCAAGTGTTGGAATGTCTGAAGGGTCAATCAGGATAGATACCATGAGCTTCTACAGGTTGTGCAGAAATGGCAATACCTCAAGCTACTTAAATGGAATGGATTCTGTGGGACAACCAGGTCAGCAGAGAAAGGTGGACTGGCATTATTTTGCACAGCATGCCCCCAGCCTGGAATAAATGTTGATACTAATGAGGATTTGGACCAGTAAGTGGCTCCAATAATGCAATCCTCATATGCTGACATTCTCCAGCTGGCAGTTCACCTGCAAAGTAGTAATGGATGGAAACTTTAAAGCAGAACACATGCATGAGTGGAAATCCAAAGATCAGGTGTGGTTGATGGATGGACTAGGTTATATGGTGACCAATCTGCACTACACGGACTATTTGAAGGCCACTCCACATATCACGGAGGTATGAAATCATTCAACCTGTGCAAAACATGATCTGAGCTCAGGCACAGAAATCCACCTGCAACAACCACAGAGCTATCAGTCAGGCAAACTCAGCCCAGGGAAAGCTTCATGTGACTGGAATTGGGGCAACTGCATGCACATGGCATGGATGCTTTTATCCACATTGTGTTGTTGACTTCCAAAAAGGAGAAAGGTATGAGGTTGAATCATCAATTTTGACACCCACTGATGGCACTGCAGACAGTTGAACATGGACTGCTCTTTGGCAAATGCATTGGGATACAATATGGAAGGGATCAAACAAGTGGTTTGCTTCTATGACATTAACTGCTCCTACATGACAAATCTGCAGAAGTGTGTGGGTCAAAGTGAGATGATTGATATCCCATTGTCACTTTGGATTATCCCTGGAATTGGCATATGGCATGTGCATGGGCACAAGAAGGAATGTTATGCACAGTATGCCCTGCTGTTCATCAAGGGGGCTGGATGGGTAGATGGAGAAATCATTGAAACATTGTGGTCCATCCTTAACATGGCATCCACATGGGATGACCTCACCACACTGCCAAGAACTGCTGGATTTCCAGATGAATGATTCCAACTTCATGAAGATGATTTGGATTGGATGGTCTGAGGATCCACTTGCAGTGCACTCTCTGACATCCAAGATTAAGTGGATAGCCTATTGCAGAAGCTCAAAGTGGCTTGAGCAGCAGTGCCATTGGTGAGGCAGGCATATATAAAGCTAGATGAAGCCTTGACTGCAGAGCAGCAAAACAGCTGGCAAACACAAGAGATTCATGCACTGCATGATTGTGTCAACAACCCATCTGTCATGGACATCTTTGAAGTTCAATTAAGGGCAGGTATGGCATCTGCCTTTTTGGATAAATGCAAAATACTGACATATCACAAGAAGCACCAATGGTGTGTGCCATCGAACTAGCATTATTGGAGGAACCAAGACCCAGTGGAAGCCTACATGGAGCAGCTAGTTGGCTAGCATGTGGTTTACACTTAGAAGAGGCCATAACCTCACTTCACATGGACAGAAAGGATGTCAGGGAATGGGCATTGGAATTGAAAAAATTGGCTATGGAATGCCATGCTGATTGCATTGCATCTGAACAATCAGGTTTTATTGCAGATGCCATGATTTACTTGAAGCTGCACTTTGAAGCAGGCTCCAACACTTCCACCAGTGAATCTGTACAGCAGACCACATTTCTTGATGCAAATTCAGAGCAGGATTATGCTTCAGATGATGGTTGGCTGGACAATGTGGGGGATGAGTTGCCCACTTCAGATGGAACCCTGGCAGGACTGCAGGACAAATTGCCACTTCCATCTGCTCTTGGCATTGATGCATTTCAAGCTCGAGGGCTTCAAAATCTTGCAGAAATGGAGCTGAAGCTTCACACAGGTCAAGCTAATGATGTGCTACATGGCCTCCATCTTACATTGGCAGACAAGGTGGCTGTCTTTTGGGGGGTGGTGCACACAGCTAAGAGTTATTCTGTGAAAACTTGGGCCTGGGATATGATCTGCACTATCAATGTCTCAGTAAAACAACAGGCCACAATTTATAATTGATGCAGAGATGCCATGGTTGTACTTGGCACAGGTGCAGATGTCTTAGGATGTTATCAAGAGCTTCATAAAGAAGACCTGGCTGTGCAGACAGCAGCCTTCTCCCAAAATGCACAGGAGCACTGTGGAACCCATCTTCCATGGTTTTGGTTGATCGATGTCCCACAGGACACAGAATCAAAGAGTTGGATGTCTGAATGTATGTTGACCTTACTGTTCAACAGTGCTTTAAGGTTGATGAACTTTCTTCAATTAGTTTATTGCATTCATTGGCTGCAAGCACAATCCATCAAAGATCATTGGGAAGAAGAGGAAGAGCTCATAATATCAGAATTTCAATGGGCTATAAGTTTCTTCAGATTTCAAGCAAAAGAATGGCATAAGATACAGATGGGAAGCAGTGCTATTGGAGCTCCTGGGGTGCGGTGTTATGCAGCAAAGCAGAGGATGATGTATTTGAGGTTGGCTGAGCATGCTGAATGCAAATGGCAGGCTATGAATGCGACTGATATTCAGTTTGTTCTGGAGAAAGATTTGTAGTTAAATGTTAGCTTAATGTGAACCTGCAGTTTCCATTCCCCACCCTTGCATTCTGCCCTGTAGCTGATGGGCAGGTCAGCAGGTACTTTGCAGGAGACATCCAGTGGCAAGCTAGCCCATTCATTCACCTTTTGTATGATTTATTTCCATTGTGGATATGTCTGGCATGACATGAGTATGTATGTTGTTTGTCTTGAAAGGCTCATGTGTCTGCAGGCTGAGATGAATGGCAACAAACCATTGTTGGGAAACAGAATACTCACTTCTCACTACAGAGGGTGAATTGGTCACTAGTGACTGGCTAAATGCCCTTGGTTGTATTTCCATCTGCAGAGAAATATTTATCTGCTCATTAGCCAAGCTTCCACCTATCGAAATACATTGGCTCCTGCAATAGCAGAATGCAACATTTTCCCTGAATTGAACCTTGCAAATCTCACAATCTGCTTGTTTGCACATGTCCCACCTGTGGGCATACCTTGGATCCTACATTAGCACAATGAGAATATTGCTTTGCATTTGCATCTCACACAGTCTGCTCATTTTGAAGGGTTCTGTCTATCAGGATCCATCAAATGCCATGTTAGCAGGTCAAGACAGTCCATATCAACCTTGCATATTGCACAGGCCACTCATTTGGAAGGGTTCCATCTAGCATAGCCTGCTCATTCACCAGGTGTCTGTCTATTCAGATTCATCAGCAGCTGTATTAGCAGACTGAGACCATCCTGCTATCTCATTTTTTAAGTTTCAAGTAAACTATTCTATGTCAAAAAGCCATGCATTCACTAAGCTTCCACCTATTGGGATACATTAGCAGTTGTTTTAGTAGAATGAGATTATCCTTTGCAATTCTGTTGGCTGTCTAGCCATTATTGTCTTTTTCTCACTCTCAAATAAAGGTTGAATATACAATGTGGCACAAGTGGTCAATTAAAACGGAAATACAAAATGACATTGTATGTACTGTGGAGGAGTAAAATGATAGACAGCCTTGTTCACCCTGCTGTCCTATCCACCCTTCTCTCATCTGCCAGAGGCCCTAAGAGATTGATGAGATCATCACCCAATGCTTGTCCATATACCTGAATACACAGAGCCTCTAGCTTGCGAGCCATCCTGTCCAGCATCTGCATGGTTTTGTCCTGTTGTATTTGGAAATCATACATTCAATCCTCATAGTATTGGTGGTGGGCCTCAGCATCACAGAGTTGACATTCCAAATCTTTGATTCACTCTTCAATTGTGTTGGACATTTGTGACACCTCAGTGATTGGGGCACAGATGGGTGACAGTGCACTGGGAGTTGCAGTGGTTGCAAGTTGGATGGGTGCTGCTGTTGTCGATGGGCAGGTGTCTGCTTTGAATACAAGGGTTAACTGTGATAATTCGCATAAATGTAGATTGATTAAATGTACCTGCTGCTGTAGATCCCTCTACCTCCTGCGCAATGGATGGGAAAGCCTCAATGATCAAATCTGCTCATACAGTGGCTGGGATTGGGCAGGAATCCCTGTATTTGAATGCAGGAATACAAATCTCTAAATAAAATTTGAGTCAGCATAAATACATGAAATTGTGAACATACTGAGCGAAGATCCCTTGGGGATTGTCTCTCCCTGGTTGGAGGGCCAAACCCCAGTGTTGATGGCTTTGGAAGCCATCAAAACATGTTGCTTTGGGGGACATTCCTTTGGACTTTGGGATTCTTGGGCCTCCATCATTGGGGACAGACTTTGGGCTCACTTTTTTCCCCTGGCTCATGATGGATTCCATTGAGTCAGAGCAGCAATCCTGCCTTTGGCATGGCTACATTCAATTTTGTGACCATCGCACAGGAAGCAGGACTTCCCAGGGTTCTTGTAGCATCAGACCTTGCATCTGCAGCAACAAGTCACAGGAATGGGGGTTGGGGGAAGGTGTCCTTCTGGCAGCTATGGCAGTGCAACCATATAGTCTGTCCAACAGTGGATGAGGCTTGCATTTTGATTGGCCTTGAGTGGGAATGTCTTTGTCATTGTCAGTTTCCACTGTTGCCTTCCTAGAGCAGGATTGATGTCTGGATCAATGGGATGTCATTTTCACAGCAGCTTTGCACTTCTGCCTGCCTCACACTTGTTCTTCCTCATTGTCCTCCTTCTCTGGCACCTCATCTTCACCCTCATCATCCACCTCCATCCTGTGTGAGCTATCTGCTATCATTTGCTCCACCTCTGCCTTGGTTGCTTTCCATTTTCCTTTGTTGCTCATAGGCATTTCAGTCTCTTGAGTGGGTGGTGTTGGTGTTGGCACAATGTGGGGCATAGGGAGGCCCAACTGGTGGTAGTCATATTGACACTTGACAATGTTGAGCCACTTGTGGTTGGCAATGTCAGTTTTGGAAGGGGATAGCATGGTCTTCCACTCAGGCCATGGGTGCTCGATCAAGCTGAGGTCTTCATGCCACTTTAAGCATGTGTCGATGCTGATGAGGGTCATTGGAATCTCATCCATCCTAGCAATGAGGTCGCATACAGCATCCTGAATGCATCAGTTAGTGAAAAAAATGTGAAAATGCTATGACACACTAGTTCATCATTTATCACCTTGATGGCACCTCTCCACTTCACAATCTTGTCTGCCTTTCCCAGCTTGCTGCTTTCCATGATATCCTTGAAGTAAATTTGAAGGATGTGGTTGGCCACAGCATTGAGCTCAGGTGATTTTTTGAAGAGCTTGCAAGACAACAACAACAACATGTTTCTGATGATGAGACGATGGAGTAGTTTGATGGTGAGAGTGGTGATGGTGATTGGAGAGTGGAAGAGTCAGAGGTTAAAGACAGATGATGAGATATGCAGATGTTGCATTTTTTATCCTGCCTATGAATGATTCCCACAGCATGATGGCAATACCAGTACAAGTCAATAATCCTGAATGCATATATGAAGCAGAAGCTCAGATAAAAATATGATGCATTGTTCTGGAATAGCATTGCTGTTTGTTGTGCATGTTTCCCATCTGCTCCAATGGTGGAGCCTGGCTCGCAGCTACATAGACCAGTGCCTGAGATTCCAACTAAATAGGCATATTGTCCCATGTGAAACACAATTTATAGTGGGAAATTCAGATACTCTATAGTGCAAGAGGTTCCACTTTCTTCATTTCTTGTCTTCCTGGGCCCATCTTATATTGTGAAAGGGGGATAACCCAATTATGGATAGGCCCATCCATTTGTGGTGAGCTTCTATGATATGATGGATTGACCTGTCTTATGCAGTGCCAAGGGTTTGTAATCCTGTGATGGATGGATCAGCCCATCTTATGTTGTAACACTGGTTTTTGTTTTCCCTTATCTGCTGCCTGAGAATACCATGGATGGGCCCATCCTTATGTAGATCCCTTTGATCTCCCTTTCTACTGCCTGAGAATGCCTTACAAAGACTGTCGTTATGTAGATAGCTTGGATATCCCTTTCTGCTGCCTAAGAATACCATACACAGACTTGTCCTTATGTTGCAACAGGGGTGCATCTTGCTAGATGGGCCCATCCATTTGTTGTGATGATATACATGATACTACTGAATGGCCTGTCCTTATGTTGTGATGCTATTAGATGATATTACTGATGAGCCCATCCCTATGTTGTGACAATAGAAACAATACTACTGAAGGGCCTGTCCTTATGTTGTGACACTATTAAACAGCATTACTGATGGGCCCATCTTTATGTTTTGACAGGGTACATCTTACTGGGGCTGGGCCTGCCCATATGTTGTGACAATATAAACAATACTACTGAAGGGCCCATCCATATGTTGTGATGCTATACATGAGATTACTGACAGGCCCATCTTTATGTTGTGACAATATCAATAATATTACTGAAGGGCCCATCCATATGTTGGGACTCTATTAAATGATATTAGTGATGGGCCCATCTTTATGTTTCGACAGGGTACATCTTGCTGGGGCTGGGCCTGCCCATATGTTGTGATGCTATGCATGAGATTACTGATGGGCCCGTCTCTGTGTTGTGACAATATAAATAATATTACTGAAGGGCCTGTCCATATGTTGTGACTCTATTAAATGATATTAGTGATGGGCCTGTCTTTATGTTTTGACAGGGTACATCTTACTGGGGCCAGGCCTGCCCATATGTTGTGACAATATAAATAATACTACTGAAGGGCCCATCCATATGTTGCAACTCTATTAAATGATATTAGTGACAGGCCCCTCTTTATGTTTCAACAGGGTACATCTTACTGGGGCCAGGCCTGCCCATATGTTGCAACAATATAAATAATACTACTGAAGGGCCCACCCATATGTTGTGATGCTATACATGAGATTACTGCCAGGCCCATCTTTATGTCTCATCAGAGGTACATCTTACTGTGGACAGGCCTGTCCATATGTTGCATAATACTACTGACAGGCCTGACCTTATGTTGTGACTCTATTAAATGATACTAGTGATGGGCCTGTCTTTATGTTTCAACAGCAGTACATCTTCCTGTTGACAGGCCTGTCTATATGTTGTGACACTATGAAATGACATTACTGACAGGCCCATCTTTATGTTGCAACAGGGGTATGGCTTATTATGAATGGGCCTGTCTAGATGTTGCAACACCATAAATGATATTACTCCTGGGCCTGTCCATATGTTGCCAACTTTGTATTCTAATCATAGACAGGCCCATCCTTATGTTGTGACCCTCTCCATGTTATGATAGGCAGGCCTGCCTTGATGTTGCAACAGGGGGGTAACCTACCAGGATGGGCCTGTCCATGTCTTACAGCAATTCAGTATGCTTAATTGGTCATGGGCCCATCTAAATGTTTCAACATCCTTACCCACCATGGGCCCTCCCATATGTTGTGGTAATGCCCTTACAGGCCCATACATATGTTGCTCTCACTTTAGTCCCTTGGGCCTGTCCATGTGTGCTGGCAAATCTATTTAGGTGGGCCCATCTCGGGGTCTATATGAGCATTGGTTTTTTGGTGCACAGGCTGCCCATGTGTTGTGACTAAATGTGACTACACTATGTGTTCTTCCAGTGTCCCTACCTGTGCACCCAACAGGCATTCCTCTGTAAAAGAGCATTTTTGTAGATTTTACTACATGTCTGCTCTTTATCTACAGTGTTGTTGGTGTCCACATTGAATATATTCATATATATTTGTATCTCGTTTTTCTGCAATTTTGGTGATTGGTGGACTTGCTTGTGTTGCATGGTTGAAATAACCTGGGAATTGTCTACATAACTCCGCATCACAGCAGTTTGTATCAATCAACCCCTGCTATTCTGGACAGCGACAATCTGATATACCCATTCTTTTTGCTGCTCCTGATTTTTGTCCGAAACCTACATTATCCATCTTCGCCAGTGACGGAGGCTCTTCCTTCTTAGCTGCTTCCTCGCTGTCGTGGTCTTCTACACAGCCGGCGCATGCAAAAAATATCTGAAATTTGATTTTACCTTGGCGTACTGTACCGCGTCTCGGGCCACAACCAAGATGGGGAAGAAATGTGTGTCAGATACAGTGCCGTTCATCCTTTCCCTCCATGTTCCTAAAAACGGCTTGCCCCGACTCAATAGTGGATGTGCTGTCCACGCGCACAGGCCCCGACACCAATATCAGCCGATATATATCCTCTTTTAGAACGATCTGGTCCCGGCCTTCAAAGTAGAGACAACCATATCTGCCGTATCGGTCTGGGTCGGAGGACGAAATTGATGCTGCGATAAGCTCTTGTTGCCCTTTTCCTTCAGTCTTCTCCTCGATCCACTCATATTTGCATTGAAGCTGACCATCCACCATCAGATACCATGAGTGATAAACCACTGCGTGATCGTTTCCAGCATGTCAAATGTCGAGTTCTCGTCATCGGTAGGGCGAATGCAGGGAAGACGTCCATCTTACAAAGAGTCTGCGAAACGACGGAGAGCCCGAAGATATACAGGGTTAGCGGAGATTTCCGTAAAGAGGTAGCGTAGCGTCTTGCCTAGTTTTGAATGCTCCTGACCTTATTATTTGGTTAGATTCACCTCAACCCTACTATTCAAGTAATTCAACCATCTATAGGTGATAGGCATTTTCTAACTGCGCCTCGATTAGCGTGGCAATCACGATATCGAGGACGAGCTTATATTCACCAATCACGAGGGTTATGTTTTCCATGACTCTTGTGGTTTTGAGGCTGGCAACGAAGATGAGCTACGAACAGTCCAGGATTTTGTGCACAGAAAGGTGACTAAGCGCCGGTTGCGCAACAGGCTACATGCCATCTGGTGTGTTACACATTGCTAACTCATGGGATTGGCGAGCTCACGAGCCACTTCTAGGTATTTCATTCCAATGGAAAGTGCTCGTCCAGGCTTGGACATGAAATTCTTTGACGCTGTTTGTTCAGATAAAAATGGTATGTCTGAATTGTGGGGTCACTCAAGTTGAATCTGATACATACATATGTGATACACAGTGCCTGTGATTGCAGTTTTCACCAAGTATGACCAGTTCAAACTAGATGTTGCGCTGGATTTGGAAGACAGATCTGAAGGAAATGCTACTCCAACCTTGGAGGATATCAATGAAGAGGCAGAGAAGATTTTTCTGGATCAATACTGGAGTGTAATAAAGGGGAGTTCACCAAAATATGTCAGGTTGGAAAGTAAGATTCATCTATGTTTACATTAAATTTGATTGATTGATAAGGGTCAGATATGCACAAGCCTGGTGCAAGCTGCAGTGCCTTGATCATAGAGACAGCAAATGCATTGCATGATGATGTGCTAAGACATGTGCTAATTGCAGTGCAAAGGGAAGGTCAAAAGATGAGTGTGGAAATGGCAGTGGAGAGGTAAGCATCAGGTCATCCAGTAAAAAATTACTTCACATATTGCAGTGTAAATCTTGAGAGTGATGGAAGAAGCATTCTTAGGACATGTATTGGGTGCTTTCCACACCTATGGGTATGTACACAAAGCTTGTGCTACATGGCTGATGCCTCATGGTTTCCCTGCCATTGATGTTCTTCAGCTTGTAAGTGATCTTGTGGATCACAATGTACTGGAGTCTCATGGTTGCTCTACCACTGCTGTTCTTCAGGATGTAAGTGATCTCATGTGATGATAGTGTACTGAAAGTTCATGGTTTCCCTGCCATTCCTGCTCTTCAGCTTGTAAGTGATCTCATGTAATCAGAATGTGTTGGAGTCTCATGGTCACTTTGCAACTGTGGCTCTTCAGGATGTAAGTGATGTCATATGATCAGTGTACTGAAGTCTCATGGTTTTCCTGTCATTCCTGCTCTTCAGCATGTAAGTGATGTCACATGATGACAGTGTATTGCAGTCTCATGGTTGCCTCATAATTGCTGCTCCTCAGGTTGTGTGTGATCTCATGAGATTACAGTGTACTGAATTCTCATGGTTGCCCTGCCATTGCTGCTTTCCAGCTTGTATGTGATCTCATGTGATGAGAGTGCAGTGAAGTCTCATGGTTGCTGCTCTTCAGGCTGTAAGTGATCTCATGTGATGATGATGTGCTGAAGCCTCATAGTTTCCCTGCCATTGCTGTTCTTCAGTTTGTAAGTATCTCATGTGATGGTAGTGTGCTGAAATCTCATGGTTGACCTCCTGTTGCTGCTCTTCAGGATGTAAGTGATGTCATGTGATCAGTGTGCTGAAGCCTCATGGTTTCCCTCCCATTGCTGCTTTTCAGGATGTAAGTGAAGTCATGTGATTGCACTGTGCTGAAGTCCCATGGTTGCCCTGCCACTGCTCCTCTTCAGCTTGTAAGTGATGTCATGTGATCACAGTGTGCTGATCTTTAATGGTATCTCTGCCATTGCTGCTCTTCAGGCTGTAAGTGATCTCATGTGCTCCCATTGTGCTGAAGTCTCATGGCTTCCCTTCCATTGCTACTCTGCAGGATGTAAGTGATCTCATGTGATACAGTTGGCTGAAGTTTTATGGTTGCCCTGTCATTGCTGTTCTCCAGGATGTAAGTCATCTCATGAAATCACAGTGGGCTGAAGTTTCATGGTTGCCCTGCCATTGCTGTTCCTCAGGATGTAAGTGATCCCCTGTGATCACAGTGTGGTGAGGTCTCATGGTTGCTCTGCCATTGCTGCTCTTCAGGATGTAAGTAATGTTGTGGGATTACTGTGTGGTGAAGTCTCATGGTTGCCCTGCCATTGCTGTTCCTCAGGATGTAAGTGATCCCCTGTGATCACAGTGTGGTGAGGTCTCATGGTTGCTCTGCCATTGCTGCTCTTCAGGATGTAAGTAATGTTGTGGGATTACTGTGTGGTGAAGTCTCATGGTTTCCCTGCCATTGCTGTTCTTCAGGAGGCTAGTGATGTTGTGTGGTGAAGTCTCATGGTTGCCTTGCCATTGCTGCTTCTCAGTTTGTAAGTGATGTCACATGATCAGTGTGTTTGAAGTCTCATGGTTGCCTTGCCATTGCTGCTCTTCAGGCTGTAAGTGATGCCACATGATCAGTTTGTTTGAAGTCTCATGGTTTCCCTGCCATTACTGCCTTACAGGATGTAAGTGATCTCACATAATGGCAGCATGCTGAAGTCCGATGGTCACCTCATCATTATTGCTCTTCAGTTTGTGAGTGATCTCATGTAATGACAATGTGCTGAAGTCTCATGATTTCCCTCTCATTGTTGTTCTTCAGTATGTAAGTGATCTTGTGTGGTCATAGTGTGCTGAAGCTTCATGGTTTTCCTGCCATTACTATAGCAGCTGGCAGATTTCAGCCATTTTACAGATGGATGAAGTGTGACATTAAATTGCCATTGCAAAAGGGGACATCATTGAGATAGAGGATGAAGATGCTGACATCAACGATGTCTCAGCAGGTCCATCACTCTTACATGCTGATCTTTTCAAGTTAGTATGTAGGCAGCCAGAGCTGAACTAACTGCTGAGTGAATGGCTTCTGGATTGCTTGGGTTGTAACTAAGTACATGGGGGTTTATATACTGTGGGGGGAGTGCAGCCTATGACAAACAAGCCACAAATGCTTGGAAAGTAACAAGTAAGGACTGTAAGCAGTGAGTAATCCTGATGAGTAAGTGAGAAATGAAAAGTAAGCAAGCAAAGAGGATTAGTAAGTATTGGCAATGAACAAGTCAAGAACAGTCAAAATACCACAGAATGAGTCAAAATAATGGCAGAAACTGAGTAAGCACACTGATATCACATTAGTGGGTGGCAATGCATGTCAGATCTTGGTGGAGACATGTCTAGATCCAAAGATGGCATGACAGATGGACAGTGTTTCCAGATAGGGAAGTATTAATTCCAGAATTGAAGGGAATGAGTCAGACATCAGAGGGCTAGGGCATTGGGGGTCTATGGGGCAATGGGAGCATAAGTGATCACATCTCCCACCCATTCATCCTCTCAGTGGAGTTAACAAAAACTTCATGAATGGGGCTCTGATGGATGAGGAGGAGAAGGGGGGACATCTTCTGTTGGATCTTGCAGTAAGAAGGCAAGATGCATGTATACTCATCATGGATGTGATCAGGGAGGCTGGAGAAGAGTAGACTATGCTGCAGCTGTTGCAATGTGGGGAGAATGATGGACAAGATTGGAATAAAGATGGTGCAGGGAGCAGGGAGGAATAATCCATACACTTCATCAAGAGGGGAGACTGAAATGACCACATAAGACCTTTTTAACCAAGTGACAGACCTGAGGTGACCAAAGAATGTCCTTCTGGAAGTCATACTGACAAGGAGAACATGCTGACTAAGCTGCATGGGATGAGATGGGGCTGACAATGACAGGATGAACCAGGGGGCTTCAGGATGGAAGCTGGTGGGAATGGCTGGCAGACATATGTAGCCACTGTCTCTGGCAATGAGACAAGTGAGATGATTGATGAAGAGGCGGCCATTTCTGATGGACCTAGTGAAATGAGTGTCTGATGGATGGAGTGCTGTAGAAATATGTAGGGTGCAAGGATCCTCTCCAAATTTGGAAGGCAGAATTCCATGGCTGAGCACTTTACACAAGTGTGAGAATGGAGTCAATATCTTTGGAAATGGTGGAGATATGATGAAAACTGGAATGCCATACACAGGTGCTAAAAACTTTTAATGTACACTTAACTTGCTTCCTCTTTTCTCTTTATCACTGATAACTTGTTCTTGTGCAAATGATGACTGCTAACATCCAGCAGTCTCTCTATGCATGAGGCCTTTAGTCTACATCTGCATGCATGGGCATTACATGCAACTCATTGATGAGTTAGGCAGAGTCAGCTGTAACCATGTCCACAACACCTTTGGTGTGTGACACTGACCCCCATGCACTTGCCTTCCCCAGAACCAACTCCCTCCCCTCATGATCCTTTGCCAAGCCCCCATCTCTTCTTCTGCAGGGCTACTCCCATGCCTGGGCCATCATTCAAAGCCTCACCACCCCCTATCAACAAGCCCCAACCAACACCCCCCATCAACAAACTACAAGTCAAGCATGAACCATTGTCTGTGACTGCAACCAGATTACTAAATGAACCTGGAGACATCAAAGTGCCAGTCCAGAGTGGCACTCGATCAGTTGCAGAAACTCTGCAGGTCATAAACCCACATGAGTGGTCAACAGCAAACTTTGTTGAACACCTGTGAGTGCTTGAGGCAAGAGCTGAGGACAAGGAATTTGAGCTGGAGCAGTTCCACTGGCTGCTAGAGATGCTGGTGAGGTGGGTGACACTGCAGATCAAGGCTGTGTGGGCCAGATGGGAGGAGTTGCATAGGTTGAAGGACAAACTCTGGGAAGTGTAAATAGCATACACGCATCTGCAGAATTTTTGGTACTAGTATGTTCCAAGAAAGTAAGACTCTTTTGTGTGCTGTTATTAGTACTACAGTAAGTGAAGGAAAAGTAAGACATCTGAAGGAAGAAGTGTTGTGCCTTTTTTTTTTTTGTGACACTTGTTTTGTGGACTGTTTCTTGTGAGTGGTGTGGTTTTATATATATATGAGATGAAACAGGTATTGATAAGAGAAAGAATGGAGAAAGAAAAGGAAGGAAGTAAAGAGCAAGATAGACTACTCATCTGACTTGTCCAAAGGGACACCAGCAAGTGTAGGGTCTGCAAATGAATTGTCTTTGAGGTGATCCAGGTCTTGTATGGAAGCACCAGTCAGCTGGGTGACTTCAATATGAGCATTATTCCATGGGAAATAGGGGTATAGGTGAAAGGCAGTGAAGCAGAATTTTGAGACAGAGCCATCTAATTCCACAAGTATGTACAAGCTGCCTTTGGTGTGTCAGATGACAGCCATTGGTCCCAGGTAGTGTGGTTTGGTTTTCTGGTCAAGTTCTAGTTTGATGTGGGAATTCTGAATGAGGACAAGTGACCTTAGTTCAAAGGTGAAGTCTTTGATGGTGTGCTTGAAATGAGCAATGAAATTCATGGCTGACATGAAGCAGGATTTCAGGACTACCTTGTGGATGCAAGCAAGGTCTTTGGGACATTTCTGGAGCTGGCAAGCATGATGGGCAATGATATCAGTGGTCAAATAGAATTCTGCCTCAAAAGGGGCCAAGAACATCACTTTGACCAGATCAAAAGGGAGTCTGGGTTTGACACTGTGAGCCATATAAAACAGAGAAAACCCAGTTGCCTTATGGATTGTAACCCTCTCTGCCCAAAATACCACAGGGGTGACTTCTGACCACTTTGATGCCTCCCCACCACAACTCTTTACCAGCACCTCTCTTACATCAAAATGCTGCCACTTGACAATTCCATTAGCCTGTGAGTTATAAGGGGAAATATGTATGTGGTGAATTCTGAAGGTCTTGGAGAGCCAGTCAAGAGTGAGGATGTATGGTCCCCCATTATCTGTGACAATCTCTGCAATGGCACCCCAGCAGCACAAACTCTGTTCAAAGATGAACTTTCCAATGGACTTGCCTGTCTCTACATGAAGCATAGCCCATTCAGGATAACTGGTGAGTGAACAAACAGTGAGCTTGGGTGACATAGTGAAAGCCATTCAATTTCAGCATTAAGAACATGTCCATGTATGCCTTGTAGAACAGGGGTTCAGGAATGGCAATGACTGGCAGAATATGTACATGATTGAGATGGAAGATCTGGTACTCATGGCATGTTTTAACATACCAGCAGACATCCTGCTCTAGCATGGGCCACCAGATGTGAGTCAGCAAATGCATGCAGGTCAAGAAGATACCCTTGTGCCCCAGCTCATCATGAGCCTGGTGGAGAATTCCAAGATGTTTGTGTGGGTGTACCACTAGCTGATGCTGCCCTTGGGGCTCCTTCCTCCACAGTTCCCCTCCTTTCATGAAATACTGAGTCACAAGATGCACTAGGCTTTCCAACTCTCCCTCTTCCAATCCTTCTGGCATTTTCTTTGTCTCCAAAAACTCCTTCACCACTCTCAACCTCTCCTCTCTTTACTGTGCTTTTTCTGACCTTGGGATTTTGGTCTTGAGGATTTCTGATGTTGACTCTTCAGTGGTAAAGGTACCTAGACTCTGTGGCAGGGCAAGGAGTGAGTCTGAAATGACACTTGGAATTTCTGAAGGGTAAGGGTGAGACTCAAAACACAGTTCCCTATGGTTCAAGAGCTCAACAGCAAAGGCACCACACTCATCTATCCAATCCTTGTAGTCCTCTTCTCCCTCCTCATCCTCTTCTGCTTTTGGCCTCCTCAAAAGTCCATCCAGCACAGTATGCTTGTGTGCTGGAACATGTACAAGCTCAAAATTGAATAGAAGAATCCTGGTGATCCAATGGTTTATGGTCACATTAGGCTGGGATTGTTTATCATCCCTTTGATGTACCATGCATCTACTTCAACAACTAAATTCTGCACACCAAAGATATGAAGTCTGACATTGTGCAATGCACAGAAAAGTCCAAATAGGTTGAGCCTTGCTTGGCTGTAGCAGAATTTGCAATCATTGAGGGTAATTGAGCCAAACCTAGCAGGGTAGCATTTTCTGTCTTCCCCCTCCTGCATGAGGAGGTACCCAACAGTGATGTTAGAAGTGTCAACTGCTAAGATGACTTTCCTTTCAGAATTATAGTCAATAGTTTGGAATGCAGGGGATGAGACAATTGCCTGGCAGAGGTACTCCATCACTTCCCTATGTTCATGGAATTTGAATGGGACATCTTTCTTGGTCAGCTTGACAAGGGGATGAGTATGCTTGGCAAAGTCTTTGATGAAGATCCTGCAGTACAAGCAGAGACTTAAAAATCTGTGCACTTCAGTAATGTTTGTGCAGTAAGGCCAATCTTTAATCTTTTGGACTTCAGTTTCATCCAGAATTCTGCCATTGAATGACACCTTGTGCCCAACCACTATGATAGACAGCAGTGATGACACATTTCTTCGCTGATATGGTGGCTCCTGCATGATGCAGATGGTGTAAGACTTGGTTGACATTCTGCAGGTGCTCCCAGATGAAGCATCTAATCCCAGAATTCTGTGGGATTGTTTCATAGGTACCATCTGGATTTTGGTAGTGGGATTTGGGGCCTTTGATAGGACAGTTGTTGATAAATGGAATGGTGACTTCTGGAATTTCATCCTTCAAAATCCAACAGACATCTCTGTGGAAAATCTGGACAGCATTTGTGTAGCCCATAGGAAATTTGGTGAGTCAAAGGGTACTGATAGGGGTTTGGAAGGTAGTGAGGTTGCAGAAATTGTTGTGGATGGTGCAATGATTGTACCCAACCATAAGATCTAAGATTCTGTAGACTGAATGGCAGGTGAAGGCTTCAGCAATCAAATTGACAAAGGGGGGAATGGCTGAGTCCTGAATGGAAATGGCATTTAGAGGTTGTAAATCATGGATGAGGTGCAGAGATTTTCTATCCTTCTTGACTACACAGAACCATTCTGAGTGATAGGATGAAGTAGATGGTTTGTAAACCCCTGCAGATATCTTTTCTTTGATGATGTTAATGACTTCACAGAAAATAGCTGGAGGAATGGGAATATTTTGCTTGACCCAATGCTTGTGGGCTAGTGTAGGTATCTTCAGAGGCAGGAACATGTCCTCTTGAAATGTCCCTCTTTCCAAAGCATCCCAAGCAAAGGCATCCTCTTGCTCCCTGACCAACCATTGCACTAGGTCTAATTCTGTAGGCCAAAGGAACTTTGCTGGGTCCAGATTGAGTTCATCAGCTCTTTCCTGAGTAAACCTGGAACCTGGCATGAATGGAGGGAGATGAGTAGGTAAGACAGGCAGATCTGCAAGTGGGTCTTCAGCCTCCCAACCTTCTACCCAGAATTCCACTGGCATCAATGTTCGTACCAGCCTCACCTTCCTTGCTACAGGTTTGTACTTTAAGACGTGATAAATGGGATTGAACTGATAAGTAGAGCATAAGGCAGAGGTTTTCAGTGGAGAAATGGTAGTAGCAGTTGAAAACAAGAAAGGATCAGTTGGAGAAATGGAACTGGTGTCAAAGGGATCGACAGGGGGCATACTGTTGCCTCATAATTCATAGATAAGCACCACAGTGGAATTTATGGGAGTGTCTGTGGGAAAAAGAGTGGTAGACTTCAAAAGGTATAAGGGCAGATCAGAAACATAAAGAGAACACACAGAGGAAGTGCAGTCCTGGTCTCCTTGCAGTTCATATGAGTCCTCAACCAATATTAAAAACCCTGTTCAGGTGGATTCATGTGGTGATGCATTTGTTTTCATGTGAAGAAGTCTTCTTCATCTTCAGAATTTAGTAATTGTGGAAGGGGTTGTAGTCTGTTGCAAGGACACATCAGAATTAAAACTGATTTCCTGGAATTAGGGTCACAGATTTCTAGAGACTATTCTCCATCAGGGAAACCATGAAGGATGCTGGAGAGTAGGCAGAAGATGGGTCGACTGAGCAGTAAGTCAAAAGGTGTGCAATCAATGACTTGGATTTGTAGATGGGCTTTGATGTTTCCTATGTGCAAGGTGGCATTCTCTATGACCCCAAGGTGCTTTCTTTGGATTGGTTAGCAGCCTCAAGGGTCATGGTCATGTCAGTATGGAGAGGGGCCTCTAAGGCTTCCCACAACTCCCATTGCAAGGCCACTACTTGGCATCTGCTGTCCAGAATACATTCAACATGAAGTTTATCCATCAAGATTCCCTTGACAGTGTGCAAGGGAGCCACAGCAAGGCCCATGCACTTCCCTTCTGTGTCTCTGACCCAGTACTGTTCATAGGATGCCCAGGCAGCCAAGGGTGTCATGTCTGATGTGGTTTCTAAACTCCCAATCATCATCTTCTTTGTCACAGCCAGTTCTTTGACCTGCTTGTGAATCTCCAGGCTGACAGCTAATAGGTCTTTAGTGGAGATTTCCATCTTTGGGTCTAAGACCTGGTTTATGATCCACTTGGTTGCTGCAGCCTCATCAAAGCTGCTTTGGTAACAGAATTGAGGCATGGAATTTGTAGAGGGCTTAAGTTTCCAGAGATCTGTAAGATTAGGAGCAACTGGAGTTTTTCTGGCTGCTGGTGCTTCTGAAGAAGAGGCAGGGTGAGCTGGAGTGGGATTACCAACTGGGATAGGGGCCACTGGCATGTTGGCCAATGCTGGGACTGCTAGTGCTGGTCTTTGATGATGAACTGGGATTTCTACACCATTGAAGTGAGCTGTCTTCTTTTTCTTGAGAGCATTCTTCAACTCTTCTACCTGTGCATAAGCGCTTGCTAAGGCACATTGGTCCTCTTTGTCAGTGCCCTCCTCTAGGTCTTTGTCAAATAGATAGGAGGGATGTAAGTTGACTTGGTATTCTGAGGCATCCTCATTGCTGCAGAACATTGTGCTGACAAGCTAGGGAGGAGTATCATGCCCACAGGACAAGGTTGACTACTTGCTGGGTCACTGAACTGAGACAATGTTTGCCAAGGCAATGATTGAGTCATGCATGGTAAGGAAGTCATCAATCTTTTCTTTGAAATTCCAACCCACAGCTGTCCTAGGAATGTCAGAGCCATCTGGAAAAACACTCTTCCCCAAATCAGAGAGCATTTCCCAGCTTTTATGTATTCATGACACAGTGCATACTCTGCAGTTCTGTGGCCATCTGTTCCCCTGCAGAAGAAACACCATAGATCAAAGGAATGGCAAAATTGGCCTTCTTGACCTTCTTTAGGAGGTGGGGCAGAGACTGGTTTCTGAGCAACATGAACATACTCTTGTTTCAAGATAGTAGGAACAGTTGGTGAGGAAGTTGGAGTGGAATTCAGGGGAAACAGTGCTGACAAGTCTGGCTGAGGGAGGTTTGTTTGGCCCCACTGAGGAGGTAGTTGGCATGTTTGTAGACTGTATCAAACTCCCATTGTTTGTTGATGTCATGATCTAGGTCAGAGAGTTGCAATCATGTGAGCAAAGAATTCCAGAACCTCAGGGGAAACCCCTCAAGGAATTTCTCATTGATGTAGTCCTCAGGGAGTTTCTTCTTCTTCTGGATGAGGCTGAGGATGTGTTGGAATTCTTGGACATATTTCCCAAGATCTTCCAGTGACTCCATAGGCTTCTGAACCTGATGGTAGAGTAGAGTTTTGAGGTTGGCTTTGTTATAGTGATGATCTTTTACCAAGGCACCTGGATAGTAGTTCAGGAGTTCTTTGGAGAACACATCCCAGTCATTGAAGCCATTGGTTGCAGCATCTAAGTTGGACCAAAATTCCACCTTGTTGTGGTCAGCATAATGAATGACCCAGTGGATCTTATCTTTTCTGGAAATGAGACCAGTGTTGAGACAGAGTTGTTCAATGTCTTTGAGGTAATGGGTGATATCTTCAGTATGCCCAGAAAACTTCAGGGCTTTGTTGGAACCCCTGAGCAGCATATCTTTTGCTCCAGTCGTTATGTGAAGTGGTGGGGGGATCTGGATCAGAATTTGGGGAATGGTAGGAGTGAAATTTGAGAGAGATGAGGCAAGGGTATTCTGTAGGGGTATTTAAGTAGAAAGGGTGATAGCAGAATTTGTGATTAGGGAGTAGGAAGGAAGGAGAAGCTGTTCAGCAGCTAGTTCTGAATCACTGGATGGCAAGGGTGACAAAGAAGTTAGTTCTGAAAGAGGTGAAAGTTCTTGACACTTGGCAGGAGGAGTGAAAGGTTCATCAAAGTTGAAACCTCCAGGAAATGCTGCATAAAATGCTGGGGACTTTGGGCTCTGAAAGATCTCTAGGATCAGCTACTGGGATTAAGATTTCTGATGAAGAAATAGATAGTCTGCAGAAGGGCTCTAGGAGCTCTTCAAGTTCAGTTCTTTGACAAGTGGGTCATAAGGATCTCCTTTCCAGATCTACAGACCCCTCACAGTGGGCTCCAAAACATTGTGTGACATGACTTCTGGGAGGCATGTGACTAGAGGAAAGCTGAAGGGAGAATTCCCTAGGATTTCCCCAAGGGGTGCTGTGTGGAAGGAGAAGTCAAGGGTTACCCTAGAAGGGGTAGGGAATATGTGTGAGGTTCATGGAATTAAATTCTGATGACTTGTTGATATGCAAGCAACAGTGAGCTGGGTATACAGAATTCTGAGTGACAGATATGTGATGAGAAGATAGAAGCTGAGTCACAAGGCAGGACACAATAGACTGGAAACACAAGTGGTGTAGGGGAAATTAGAGACACTGTGGATGCTGTAGACTCAATAGACACTTTTAGACTCCAAGAACTCTTGAACTTGTGAGACACACACAGATAGTGACTCCAAAGTGGGTGGTATATTTTCAACATTATGGCAGAATTATATAGTACAAGGGACATAGGTATGAGTCAGAGTCAGGTGGGGTGGAAAAACTAAAAGACTGGAAAATAAAAGAAAGAGTGACAGATGTCAGTGAAATACAGATGCACATGAAATGGTCTAGCAAGTGGTAAACAAGAGTAAAATGGGACAATGGTAAGGGGTATCTTCCAACAGAATGAGGGTACATGTACAGGTGAGAGGTGGAGCTGGCAGGAAGGTGGAAGCACAGGAGGGCAGAGCCTACTAGCATGAAGACTGGCTTGCAGAACTTGGGGTGACAGGGACAGTTGGAGTTTTTTAGAGGCAACTGGCACAGATGAGTGGTGATGTGGCTGGGTGGTGACTTGGCTACTGATTTTTGGATGACTCTGGGTGAATGCAGAATTTCTGGATCAGCTTATTGATGACTGAGTGACATGCTGAAGGTCAGGAGAAAATCTAAAGGCAACAGGGGCTGGGAGGAAATACAAGGCTATGAGTGGGAAGAATTCTGAAAGCATCCAAAGGCATAGAGCAATAGGGGTTTGTCACAGAGGCAAGCAGAATTTAGTGACAGATTCCTGTTTCAGCCTCAGGGAGAATACAGCTCCTTACACTGCCCTGCAACAACTTTATTCCAATCTTGTCCATCACTCTCCCCACATTGCAACAGCTGCAGTATAACCTACTGTTCTCTGCCCTCCCTGATTACATCCATGATGAGTATGACATGCAGCTTGCCTTCTTACCACAAGACCCAGCAGAAGACATCCCCCCTTCTCCCTCTCCTCCATCAGAGCCCCATTCATGAAGTGTTTTATTAACTTTGCTGAGAGGATGAATGGGTGGGAGATGCAATTACCTATGCTCCCATTACCCCACAGACCCCCAACACCCTAGCCCTTTGACACCTGACTCATGCCATCCATTTCTGGAATTTGATGCTTCCCCATCTGGAAACACTGTCCATCTGTCATGCCATCTTTGGATCTAGACATGTCTCTGCCAAAATCTGACATGCATTGCCACCCCCTAATGTGATACTAGTGTGCTTACTCAGTGTCTGACATTCTTTGACTCATACTGTGATATTTTTGATTGTCCTTGACTTGTTTGTTGTCAAGACTTACCAATCCACTTTGCTTGCTTACTTTGCATTTCTCACTTACTCATCATGATTACTCATTGCTTACAGTACTTACTCATTATTTACCAAGTGTTTGTGCCTCATTTGCCATAGGCTGTGCTCCCCCTACAGTATATAAACTCCCCTGTACATAGCTACAACCTAAGTGAATCAGAGGTCACCCCAGAAAATTACATGCCTTATTTCCCCACATCAGAAGAATGGATGCACATCAAACTCCCAGCCCAGTCAACTAACCTGATCATACCCACAAGACCCCCAACCATGACACCCAATGTCAATGGCCCACTCAGACAAATGACATTAGGGGAAGTGATGAACCCATGATCTGGCCCACCAAGACACAGACAATTCAACAGAATACATGGTGGAAGAGGTGGCCCACCCATTTGGCACAACATCCTTCACAACACCTCACCAACCTCCACACCCACTTCCACCCCAACACCCCTCCCCCCTCCAGCCTCCAGCAACAGAAAACCAGTTAGAGGACCCAAACCCAACTCCCCTGCCAACTAATGCCTGAAGACCCACTGCAAGCCAACGCACTAACTAAACTCTGTATATGGCAACAGAATCTCAATACATCTCACATTGCTGTTCATCTATTCATGCTGGAATCAGACTACTGGCCTCGAGTGCCTGGATGTATGAAGATAACTTCAGGATCTTTTGAAAGGCTCCACGAGGAGTGAATGCAAGGCTGTATGTTCTCCAATTGGGTGGCAGCAACTCAGGCATCTCTGATCATTGTCAGCGTCTCAACTGGTGTAGCCAGATTGCTCCAGGAATGGATTATTCAACAGACACCAACTTCCTGCATTTTATTCCTCCTGCGGGTTCTGGAACCTGTGAGTCAGATTTCTGATGGAAAGAGTAATGATTGAGCTTGTAAGTTTGTTGTAAGCGTGTGCATGTGTTCGGCAGGTAGCTGGTGACCAGTGACCAGCCTGTCAGTTCGACGACTTTGTGTCCTATAGGTGGGCAGGTCCCAGAATAATACCCTGAGTGTCAGCCTCCCAGAGAATCACGTCCTATAGGCATGCGGGTCCCAGATTAATACCCCAAATGTCAGCCTTCTGGAGAGTAGGCTCTGCTGCAAGCCTCTGGGGAAGACAGCTCTTGTACATCATCCAATACATCCATAACAACCATTGGCCTCCATTGGCCCATTTGCACCTGCCATTGTGCCAACTGTTCAATTTTGTTTCAAGTATCTCAGAAATTTATTTTGGGGCTTCTAGCTTAATGAAAATGAACCTGTGCTGTTGAGATATGTGCCAGCACTACCCGTAAAGGCCATTCACTAACCAGCCTCTCAGGGCCTTTGACTTGTCAATAGGCTCAATTTGATGGAAGTTGTTCATTATCCACATTCTGCCTTTGAAAAATGTCCCAAGCCATTCATTGCCAGCCAATCACACCCATCTTGCCAGTCTGTGGTAGAGATGGGTATCCTCTACTTGGCATGCCAGATCAAGGTGGCCTCTGTACATCTGAAGCAGACTGCCAATATTGTGGGATGGCCCACACATTGGTTTGCAAACCTAGCAATGGACTTGGTAGGTTTTACATCAATTTTCACAATGTGGGACTGATACATAATTCCTTCAGAATCAGCTTAATAGCTTGATTCTGGTGACAGTGTTGCATGCCAATTATACTCCTCCCCTCCTGGTGTGCTACCATGCATACCTCAGACACCAAGATGATGAGGTTAGCTTCCACAATCAAATGCAGCTAACTCCCCTTAGCACATTTTGCATAATTGACAATATCAGTGCCATCATCCTGCATTGGACCCCACATGCAGCTGATCCCAATTCCAGCTTTGCAGTCCCTTGGTGGCTATATCATTCCAAGGAATATGCAGCAGATTCCCAAAGATTGCAAGGCAAGGGATTGTTTTCTGCAGCCTGGGATTTTTTCAAGGTATGCTGCTTATTCTTGTCACTGCAAATAGTTGATGATGGCCCAGGGCTTATGGCCATTTCTTGAGGCACCAATCACAGACTGTCTTGATGGCCATATCAAGGAGTAGGTAAACTACTGCATCGAAAATATTCAGAAATATGCTGATGTTGTCAATGGTCATGGTTGACAAATTGACCATTTCTACACTAGGTGGTGGGCATTGCATGGGTTGTTGGGCATGCTGCTTCAATAGTTTACATGTTTTTGACTGTAGAGTTGGTTGTATATACATTGCTGTGAATGTCAATCATTTATGAGATACCACCCATTTGCATGATGTCTGAACCCCTGCCCATGCATGCAATGTCTGACAATCTGCCCATCTGCATGATGGCCTGAGTAGGTTTATTTTTTTTGCAGTTTATGATGCACACCCTTTAGCTCTGAGTACCTGCCCAATCTATGATGTCAAAGCACCTGCCCATTTGCAAAATCTTGGAAACACCACCCATCTGAAGTTTGAGAGCCAGCATATCCTAATAAAATACAAGATCTGCATCACCTACTAAATCTTACATTAAATTTTGCAGCTTCAAATCAACAGTTCTCCAGTTGCAACTGGTCTAGGTAGTAGGTCATCCATCCATGGTGATTGACACATGGGAACATGCACTGACTGATGTACATTGGCATGCATATAGTACACCAGGCATGCTCTGTCACCATCTACAGCTCCCACCCCATGCTCCAATGCTGAAACTGAAAATGCAATGATCATCCCTGGGTTGTAGTGCAGCTGCAGATTCAATGTTGGAATGACAAAGTCCAAGGGTGGGTAGTCACCCACAGTTACCAGCATGTCATACCATGGATCCCATCCATTGATATCCCTGTGGTAACAAGTTGCCTGATTCACCATCATGGACATGCTGCTATACATGGAGCTCCATATCAGCAGTATGGAGCTCATATCTGAATCCACCCACTGTTCTGCCTGTTCACCAAGGCAGATCAATGCTTCCCTGTCATCTGCATACACTTGCAGATGGATGACATGCAGGATCACAGATAATAGGGCATTGGTGTTGGACATTTGGTTGACCCATTCCCTTGTAGAAGTGTTTTCCATCCTGGATTTGAGCAGCCATGAGGCTTCTGGGAAGCCATTTTGGGGCTTCAAGACAGATGAGCACTTTATTCACAAGGCAGGAAATGATCACCCACCCCATGACCCTGTTGAAACCATGCAGGTGACAGGTTGATGGTGCCTTTCAACTCAGCATTATCATGGAAATATGACTTGTCTGTCCGCCATGCCTGTGGGGAAGCCTTTATGCTCTCCCACAGTGGTTCCCTCAGAAGATGAAGGCAGTTCCATACATTGGTCTGCCATTCCATTAAGTCAGTAGAATATGAGATTCTCCATTCCCTTACCCTTCATTTTGGGCTGAGAGTGTCTGGAAAATACCAAACATGGATGGTGTTTGAGTTGGTCACCAGAATGGACAGCTCAGTCACTTCTGCATATCTCTCAGCAGCTTCTGCATTGCAGGTTTTTCCACCCCAATTTTTCCCAATGTTGACTGCAGAAAGATGAAAACTTCCATCACACCATTATGATGGACTTACTTGGGCAATGATAGGCCTGTGAGATTACTGATGATATGTGATCCACTTCACATAACACCAGAAACAGAATTGATATATCTGGAAGGGTGCAAGGTCTGCTGAATACCTCCTCTTGAAATCTGGCTTTCATGTATGATGCAATGCAGTCTGTTAGTTCCATTTGCCATCCATGGGGGGTTTTAGATGTGTCTTGTGTAGTATTCATGCTTGGGGTGGATGAGGTCAGAGTTGTATAGTGGGCAAGCCACTTGCAGCTTGTTGGAAAATTATGGCATGTTAGGACACTTGCCTCAATATTTTACTGTGATCTGATCAATATGTTGTGACACTATACGTGCTATTGGTGTTGGGCCTGTCTTATGTTGTGACAGGGGTGGATCTTACTAGATGGACCCATCCATGTTTTATGGCAATATAAAAGATATTACTCAAGGGCCTGTCCATATGTTATGACCATATAAATAATACTGTTGAAGGGCCTGTCCTTATGTTGTGACCACATAAATGATACTGCTGAAGGGCCCTTCCATATGTTGTGATGCTATAAATGATATTACTGATGGGCCCATCTATGTGTTGTGACACTGTAAATGATATTACTGATGGGCCTGTCTTTATGTTGTGACAGGCATATGTGTTGCTATTGATGGGCCCACCCATGTGTTGTGACCGTGTAATTGATATTGCTGAAAGGCCCATCTTTATGTTGTGATGTGGGTGCATCTTACTAGACAGGCCCATCCATGTGTTGTGACCCTGTAAATGATATATATTGATGGGCCTGTCTTTATGTTGTGACAGGTACATCTTACTATGGATGGGCCTGCCTGACATTACTGATGGGCCCATCTTTATGTTGTGACAGGGATGCATCTTACTAGATGGGCCCATCTATGTGTTGTGATGCTGTCAATGATATTACTGATGGGCCCATCCTTATGTTGCAACAGGCATACATCTTGCTATGGACAGGCCCATCTATATTTTGTGACAGGGGTATATTATCCCAAAGATGGGCCCTTCCATATGTTGCCAACTCTGTAATCTATCATAGAGGGGCCCCTCTTTATGTTGTGACCTTCTTCATGATACAATAGGTGGGCCCATCCTGATATTGTGACTGGGGCACACCCTACCATGGATGGGCCCATCCATGTCTTACAGTAGCTCAGCATACTTACTTGGTCACAGGTCCATCTATATGTTGCAGCATCCTTACCCTCCACTCACCCTCCCATATGTTGTGGAATTGCACTTACAGGCCCATACATATGTTGCTCTTACTATAGGCCCTCAGGCCTGTCCATGTGTCATGGCTAATTTATTTAGATGGGCCCATCACAGGGTCTATATAAGTGTTGGCATTTTGGCACACAGGCTACCTATATGTTGTGACTAAATGGACTTCATGGGGTCCTCAAATCTAAGTTGATGACTGTAATATGTGTTTTCTTGGATAGACAGATTTGTCAATTTACAGTTGGTGTGCAGTTGAAACAGGGGTCACTCAGCTACCCTACTCTCGAGCCGAGCCACTGATACACTATATCAATGGCACGAAATGCTTGCCCGCAGCCAAATTCGGTGACATCCTATTTTCGTTCGACAAGCCAAACTGATGGGCCGCCCTCCTAGATCACCCTGCATGCTCTGCTGGACACCAATAGTTCATGACGGCCCCCGTCCTTCAATCAGTACTCAACGCTCTATGAGCGGTCGGGTATGCGTCAGTACAAATGAATCAGGCGAGATTCTTCCGAGTCTCGCTTCCATTTGTCTGGGGTCTAAAACATGCGGTGGGAATGCGGGCAACCGGGAGCCTTGCAATCCAGGCCGGTATTTGGGCATTCACCATGCCCGGGGAGTGACCGAGATAGAGACTCCCAATCTGGTTCGATCCATGGGAGACTAAGTGGAGTACGGCGAGGTATACGTACCTACGTCAAAGCACTTGTGTAAGAGAAAGAAAAGAAAAAATGGGGGTTACTTTTCAGCTTGTTTATACAGTCCCTGCAAGACGGAGCCAGCTCGGCTGACAGCAAACTCGACTTTTTTCGTGCCAGTGAACCCACTGTAGTGTACAAAGAAGAAGAGGATTCTACTTCAAGGATTCTGTAGAGATTGTAATACGCTGACAGGACGATCCATTATCTGAGCCCATAAATGGTCAGTTCGAAAGGAGTTCGAGCTGTCTGACTTCAAATCTGCATCGAACTAGTCACAATTTCGAACCGAGGCAAACGTCAGCTCGAGGCCGCCTCACCCCGGCAGCCACACCAGAAAAAGTGTGAACATTTTTTTGACAGCTCCGCTGCAATCGATTACTGCAGTTTGCGAAAATGATGACAACTGTCAAATATTTGCAAGTCGGGTCGTGAGGATTTCCAAATTAGGAAATGAATCAGCGCACGACACAGTGCCGCCGTGTCGCAGAGCTAGTAGTACATTAGAGACCCAAGAATGGCCAAGAAACAGTCAACGGCGGCGAAGAAGCTGTCAAAGGGCATGGCGGGGACTAGAACAAACGTATATTGACAGAGTCCTGGACTACTGTAGAGTACGAGCACTCCTATACGTTGCATGTATTTCATTTCCTAATTTGGAACACTCACGACGCGACTCGCAAATATTTGACTATTGTCATCATTTTCGCAAACTGCAGTAATTTCGAGCTCCGACACGACGGTTTAAGTGTTTCAACAATGCCATTTACAGTAGAATATCAATATCGGTGACTGCAGGTCTGGTAGGCTATTCTTTCATGCATATTCCTATCGATCGACGGCGGCCTTGGATGATCGGTGATGGAAACCCTGGTCGTCGCGGCCAAGTCGTGGGTAGTACTGATGCGTCTCAATAGTTCCCGTCGCCATCGAGCGCATGTGTTCAAATTTGTATGCCACACAGCAACTCCAGCATTTCGAGTGAATAAAATCCTGCTTGGATAAGAAAAAATAATACAGTGTACTGTATGAGGTATGATGACAACCGTCCCCTGGATATACATTACAATGCCATGCTGTTCTCTGATCGCATAAAACAGGCACGCACGAGTTGGTGAATAAACGTGCTTCACAACGTATGGTATAGCCCCTGCGACTGACACGCTCGCATAGCCATCACGATGATATATTCCCCCATCACTCTCCAGGCTGCCTTCTTCATACCCGCTCATCCAATGCGCGCGGACCCTGTGACCAACGCAACCCAAGAGCCGACAGGACGTCCAACGCAGATGAGACGTTCGTCATCACCATCGCTGTGGTTGTGCGTTCGGAAAGTCGGCTCTGGTTCGCTTTTGCGTCCGTCTTCGAATTCACGTGGGGCGCGTTTCCAGTCTTCTTCGCGGTCGTTTACTCTCCCTCGTCTGGACCGCTCTTCATATCCTCCCTCTCCCTCGCTTCTTTTTCCCCTTTCCCTCTCTTCTCTTATGGCACCCCTCGTCCCCTCGCCGCTTCTGTGACCCTTGCCATCTCACTCACCCTTCCATATCCATATAACGTCTTCACGATCGCACAAAAATAAACAAGGCCCAAGAAGAAATGGGTTGAGACGAGTACCCGAGGGCCGGTGGCTGCATTGGGGTTGGTGAGGAGGGAGTGAATGGATCGGTTGTGGATCCGGAATGCCATATGAAGGAGACGATAGAGACAATAAAAAATATCACGGACCTACATGCATGCGTGATGAGAGAAAAGAAGAGGAGAGAAAGAGAGATATGAGAGGCACACCAAGCCAACCATATCCGGACAACGCCAACACCACCCAGATGTTCTACAATATAAATATTATAGTTTTCTGTCTCCAGTATCCACCTCATGACCTTACGCATGCTTTTCATGGGCGCGAATCGGATGATGTATACACACCCATAAAAGAGGGGCGTGGGTGTGGAGGTAGCGAGAGAAGTGCTTTTGTTGGTATGAGCGGGTCGTAGACCATTTCTTAGTTTTGGAACAGTGATAAAACGGCTCTGAAAATCAGAAAAATCAGAATAAAATGGGTGTGAGATACACATGACGGTCACTTATGAGAGTAGTAGTGCGAAGACGATGTTGGGTGTCTTCTATTCCAGAGGAGAGAATCGAAGAATGACTCCCCGGAATCCTTGAATCTGACGAGCGCAGCACCCACGTTCGCCGTGGTAAAAGGCAGATCGTGATCGTGACGATGCACATTGGGCGTCTATGGGATCGGGCTCATCCTCGCTGTCGATATCTGGTCGACTGACCTTTGCTTCTCCAAAGAACCTGGTGACCCCCGAGAAATACAAGGAAGGGAGGCTCAACATGAAGTGTGGATATACCTGTCTCAGGAGCATGTCTGTGAGAGAATTCCTTGGGCACTGAGCGCGTTTATGAACGTGGTCTGCAGGATTTGGCCAAGGGGGGAAATCAAAAGAGATATTATTCGCACGCGATGGGATTGACAACGAATAGTCGCTGGTCTTGTTCGATGCTCAGGAGAACCCGCGCAGTCACCTGCTAAAAGGGTTTAGTGGTACTGTTTCGCGTTCGCGGTCCCGGCGGGGAAGGTCCACTAAAGTATGATCCCCAGCGTAAGCGAGGTGGGTCGAGAACGGGGTTGAGAGTGCTGTGATCTGGGCGAGTCAATCACGCCGGGCGGCCTGCGCAGGCCATAAATAACGCCGACACGATAGTAGACTCGGTGGATGATCGATGAATTGGGAAGATTATTACGTTTCACTTCTGTGCACCAGAGTCAGACTTCCTTGCTGTCCATACACTCATACATGGCTCTTTCAATTGCCTCCCCTCGGCCCTCTTGGCCAATATTGTCTGGACCCTAGACTATCTATGTAGCTCAATCCGAAATGGAATATTGGGACCGGACAGCATGGATGTTAGATTTGAGAGTGGGGCAACTTGGGGCAACTGTCAGCCGTGAATTATGATCATGATGGTCTGTCTGTTAGACGAGTCCAAACCTGGACAAGGGAGTCCCTCGGCATTCTTGAGGGTATTGCCCTGCTGGGGATTTCCTGGCCTATGCACCAGATCCCCTTGCTCTGCACGCTCGAAACATTCAGGTTTGCCTTGTTGACCACCTACGAGTTGCGTCTAAAAACGGTCCGCACTGACTCTTGCAGTACAAAACCCTTGCGATGCATTACGCCACTTGTATCAGTACTCTTCATCTTTTCAAGGGAGTTGACCACACATCCTGCACCAACGGAGTTGCTGGGCAAACAATAAATTGCATGACGATGCCTGAAGTTATGGACACCCCAACGCTACGTACTCCATCTGACGGGCTGCAATGATCTTGTCAGCAGTGATGATTTCTTCAGGCCGAGAGTCACCTTTTGGTGCGGATGGAAGTCATGCACATGTTTGGTTGATTCATCACATCCGCATCCGTGCTATACCGTTCCACAGGACGGCAAAGTGCAAGCGCAACACCGATAGAGACAGTATCACATTCCACTGGTACTGGCCTTGAGGACACGGTTTCATCTCACAGCTGGGGCCTCCAGCAGCCAATTTGGCCAGTTCGAAGTAGCGCCCACAGCTGCAATTCTTTTGCATGGCTGTCAGGTACACTCGAGTCATGTGGCATGAGCACTTTTTAAATGGACAGGAGATTGGCCACACCGCGTTTTCATGCCAGAAGCTTATCGGGCTCGCAGCATTCATCGGCCTGAGTACATGTTACGTGCTCAAGCGGAAATACCAAAGGGCCAGCGAGCATTCTTACAATAAGTGTCTTCCACTGCCCTTGCTGCGCTCTTGCACGCTTGTATGCTGACATCGACCAGCAGGATGTGGAAGACTAAATGACACACCTGCGAGTATTGGAAAGTTGCGGCGATTAGCTATGCCCACCTACCTAAAAACCACCTTCACCTGGAAAGTTTATCCCGAGCTCTCTTTTGTCATTGCGGGCTTATCCCGGATCTCTGGTTCCTGCGATTCTTGAGCCCTCCCATGGTAACGTGTTCGGGCACATGCCTGGCCGTTTCTATCGGAACACACGATGCTTACTGATCTGTGTTTATCGTGCTCCACCGTACTCGAGCCCTCCCATAGTAGGGCAAAATCGTACCTGGCATTTCACGCCCACTACGGACGTATAGGCATGGCGCCGACGAGGGAAGTTAGTTTGTTACACTTTCCGCCGTTTGAG
This sequence comes from Pisolithus orientalis, assembly GCF_024613125.1. NCBI lineage: Eukaryota > Fungi > Basidiomycota > Agaricomycetes > Boletales > Pisolithaceae > Pisolithus > Pisolithus orientalis. The sequence continues at coordinate 28,109 of NW_026260850.1, read as the reverse complement.
GATCGAGTTACCTGAACACTAGTGCACCTCCCCGAGTTTCTTCAGTCATCGCTCCGGTACACCACGTCAAGGATTAAGCAGCTACATGATACGTCCGGTTCCTGGGACAAACCGCTCGAAACTAACGTTTTTGGACTGATCGATCCTCATGGGCCGCTAGTCCTTTTCCAGTCGCCACCCATTTCTTTTTCTCAGGATTTAATTATAAACGCTTGTCTTGCGGTACTCGTGCATGAGCCCTCCTGAGCCCTCCCGACAGTTACACTACTACTAAGCATTTTGATTCCAACGACTACATGAAAACGGGGATCTGAAACAACACCGCGCAATTCGTACCGAAAATGTGGACTCTTTGAGCGTAAGAATCAAGTTTTGGGTGGACAATATGCTACACGGTGCGGCCCTCCAATCCACCTACATCAAATTCTAACCAAGTCAGGTGTACTTTCCCGGGAGCTTTAGCAGCAAAATATACCTACGGGGTGCCTGTATGCCCTTTTCATTATCATGAAGCCATTTGTTTGGAGACGACAGGTGAGTGTGATACACGGGTACCAGTCTCGCGTTAACCTGCCCTTAGATGGCGGAACCAATCCGGGTAGTCCTATCGTCGACCTTCTATTGCCTGGCCCCCGACCTCCCGCTCCACTTCCCATTCCGACCTCCCATCGTCTGGTCTCGGACCTTTCCCACCGACCTCCCATTCTTTGGCCTCACACTGGGACCGATAAAATGCCATGGCTGATTCTTAAACGTCAAAACCCTCCATCCTGTGTGCCCACTAAGCCGTAAGACATGCTCTCTAAGGATCGAGGGAAGCTCTGGCACTATGCTGGTCCCCCAATCGGGTGAGCCATTTCTCTACAGGCTTGACACCTTCTCTAGCTGACATGGAAGTAGATTCAACAGTTCACTCGCCGATAACACCCCGCCGACCCTATGGCCAAACAGTCTGGAATGCTATGCAGATTCAGAAACTAGGTGTGTCGTCCCTCTATTGGTCAAGCAACTTCCCCGCTGATGTAGAAGTGCAGTACCTTTGACACTACATTTGAGCCACCTCAAATGACAAGCAACCCCGAAGACCATACGGATGTAGGAATCAGGTTTGCCATCCTTCCATGGGCCAGTAAACTTCTCCGGCAGACGCTGAAGTACAGTTTCTTCCCTGATTTGGGCAGTGCTTTCGAACCTCAAATGGAGAGCAACCACCAAGAGTGTGCGGATGAATGGACCAGGTGTGCCTCCCTTTTATGGTTGTGGGCCAGGAAGCTTCTCCGGCTGACATTGAAGTACAGATCCTTCCGTGCTTTTGGCAGTGGTATGCAACCACCTCAAATGGGAGCCAACCTCGAAGTCTATACGGATGAAGGAGCTGGGTGCGCCATCCCTCCATGGGTCAGGCATCTTCTCCGGCTGACACTAAAGTACAGTTTCCTCCCTGATGTTGGCCTCGCTATCGAACCTCATATGGAAAGCAATCCCCAAGCCTATGCGAATGAAGGAACCAGGTGTGCCGTCCCTCCATGGGCCAGGGATTTCCCCGGCTGACGCTGAAGTCCAGATTATTCCTTCCTGTTGGCGATGATATCGAGTCACTTCAAATGGAGAGCGACCCCCAAGCCTATGCGGATGAAGGGTCCAGGTGCGCCGTACCTCTATGGATCAGGAAGCTTCTCCGGCTGATGTAGAAGCATAGTATATCCCCTATCTCGGGCGGCGGTACCGAGCCACCTCAAACGAAAGGCAATCCAACCGTACGTTTCGTCTGAGCCGTGTATACTGGGATAATGTTAACTTATTTTAAAATGCACAGAATCAGTATAGTCATTGTCCACCTCGAGTTTGTCGTTACAATCAAGACGGCGTGGAATGCGGGCAAGATATCACATGCAGTTCTGTGCCACAACATTTTAGGGTCGTCCATGGTATTAAGGGCATGTCCCGTAAAGAAGAGATTGCTTGCAAGTGGAAGGACTGCAAGCAGGTGATTGGGAGGCATAATTTCATCCGCCACCTCCGTACACAGCACATGGGACATCGGCGAAAACGAGGTGGTGGCCACAATTAAGGCTAGTTACTTTGTGGTGGCGATCCGTACTGAAACAGATGGTGCCATTCCCGATAGCGAATTGATGGAGAATGTGGAACCGAGAGCCGAACTGGAGATATCTCACAAATTAACTTTCGACTTGTGATAGCGACATGGAGAACGACCCTTTTTTTCTACTCCCCTTGTTGTGTATTGGATTGAAGTGTTAGTTACGAACCACGATTCACGTTCTATATATATCTTTACTGCTTACTCGAAGGTATGGCTGCGACACGTCCCTGACATTTGTACCAACCTCAGATCATGACAGACCGCTCAGAAATTATTCCAATTGTATTGCCATGTAATTCCGCTTCGCTGTCTGCGGGACTCGCCTTGCTCTACTCCCCCCTGGTAAAGAATCAAATGGTCTCCGTGCACATGATCTTCGAGTGCACTGCCACAGATGTGCAGCATCACCGCGGCCTCGGTGTCGCCTCGATATCTATTTCGTCGGTGCCTGGATTGGAAGAACAATTTGATGGAAGTTCTTTTGATAGTATCTCTCTCTCCTCTCCTCGACGAAGCAGGTGCAGGTGGCACCAGGACCCGCACCTAGTGAATCTCAGCACCATAAACGTCTTGCTGGGACTTGGCTCTGCTATCCCTCAGTGGGAGAGCGTGAATGATGATATATATGCAGACAGCCTGATGAAGTCATTGGAGACATTGTAGGCAGGCGGAGGCACAAACAAAGGAGTTCCACCTGATGCCTCCCTTAAGTCAGACGTCACAGCTCGAACGAAAGAGGATCCTTGAGAAGGGTAGAGTCCGGTATGAAGTGGAAGGGAATGTCACTTCCCGAAGCGGAGTTAGTGCCAGCAGTGAATTTGCCACCGATGTGGACACGAGCAGAGAGCAAGGGACAAAGACTGAATTCTGTTGCTTTTGAGTCGTCAGATGGATGTTGCTGGATCATAGTTCGTCGTGTTTCGTGCAGACTGGAAAGTGATATCAATACTCTGTATGAATCGACGATGTGGGTAGGAACTGACTCAATATTTCGTCATATGAATGTGGTCGTTATCTGTGTCCCTGGTGCCGACCGGACCAGTAATATACGCATCATATACGCACCCACGTGCTAGGCGATCGGTGCACACTTTAGCAGGACGGCGCTGTCATGCTCACGACTATGTCATTTTGCTGGGGATTACAATGTCAGACATGCCAGATCGAGGAGAAGGGAGGGAGAGAGAGAGAGAGGGAGGAACACAGACAAACGTAGTAATACTGGGAAGCGCTGAGCGTTTCCATATTCGCGGAGAGCCGGTGATTCGATGAACAATCTCTTCGGTGTTGTCGCTGTAGGATCGGATAATGCATTTTTCGACATCCGCGGAATTGACATATGTATTTTCAGGCCCCAGCAAGGTGATCGGAGTCATTTATGTAGAACTGATAATCGATGTGATCGAACAGAATTGTCGCAGTCAATATATGTCTGCCCAGCCCTCATTTGCTTCGGTCACGGATCTGGTCTTGTACGTTATTGGACCCACGGTGTATGTATGCCGACAACCGTCCACTGGATATATAATACAAACGCCATGCCGGTAAGATAAAGTACTCACGAATTAGGGAATAAACATGCTTGGTATTATTGCCCTCTTCTCCCAACACCGGGTGCCTGCAACTTACACACTCACAGAACGATCACGACGGTGTCTTCCCTCACCACTCTCTAACTTTCATTCTTTATCCACGACATCACGAGCCACACGTCGAATACGCTGCTGCTTGTGTCCCCGCTCATCCGGCACGTGTGGACTCTCTAACCCACGCAACCCAAGACCAGCAGGACGTCCAAAGCGGATGAACCGTGGTCGTCATTACAATCACCGTGGTTATACGTTCGAGAGAGCTCTGGTTCGCTTTCGTGTCCGTCATCTTCTTGTGGGGCGCACTTCCAGTCTTTTTTTGCGGTCGTTTGTTCTGCCTCACCCGGGCCGCCTTTCGCGTCCTCCCCCCCTCTCGCTCCTTCTCTCCATCCCTCACTTCCCTGATGGCATCCCTCGTTTCCCTCGCCGTTTCTGTGTCCCTTGTCACGCCGCTCACCCTACGGTACCCCTGTAACACCTTCGCGATTGCACCAAAATAAACGAGGCCCAAGAAGAAAATGGCTGAGATGAGCACCTGTGGACTGCTCGCTGCGTTTGGGGCTGAGTGGGGAGGTGTGACTGGGTCGGATGTGGATCCGGACTGCCATACAAAGGCGAGGATGGAGGCAATAAAAATATCATGGACCTGCGTGTATGCGTGATGAGAAAGGGGGCAGGGGAAGAGGGAGGTGGGAGTCGCACCAAGCCAACCACATCCTGGGCAACACCAACATTACCGAGACGTTCCACAAAATGAATGTCATGGTTTTCTGTATCTCCTGTGCCCGATTCGTGGCCTTGTGGATGCTTTTCATAGCGGTGAATCGGATGATGCATACGCATCCGTACAAGAGGGACATGAGTGAGCAGGTGAGCGAGAGGAGTGCGGTCGTGCATACGAGGGTCGTAAGCCATTTCTTGGCTTTTGGAATATGGATAAGATGACTAAGAAACTATGTGATGAAATGGGTGAGACATATTGATGACCACTTACGAGAGTAGTGGTGCGGGGGCGATGTTGAGCGTCTTCCATTCTCGGAGGGGATCGATGAACAACTCCTCAGGTTCGATTTTCAACGGTCACTTTTCTTCTCGGTCGCTTTTTGTTTACTTTTCGTTTTGCCGTATCCTCTCTGATGCATGGTTCTTTCCGCACGTGGAAATCTCATACGCATACGCCCTCTTTCGATCATGCATGTTTTTAGTGTTTTCTTTTCGCTCTCTGCCTTGCTTCGCCCTCTTCGCGTGTGTTCACTTGAGGAGACGTATTGGAGCCAATGGTCACGTGCTTGACGCGCATGTACTTATACCTCACTTATTGTGTCTACGACGCTGAGGTGAGCACGGTAAGCCCCTGAGGACGCGTACGTTCACTTACCTCGTATAGCGTATCCGAAAAGGTACTGATGATACAGTTGTTGTGTCTGAGTGGTTGAGTGCCTGGGTCATTATATATCGAGAACCTGCGTAGTCGCCTGCTTAAGAGGTCTACTGGTACAAACGGTGTGTCGAGATCATGTGCTTGGCGGTGAAGTTCCCACTGGAGCATCCTGCCCATGGATGAGGTGGTTCGAGAGCGGGATTAAGAGTGCTGTGATCTCGACGAGACGATCACGCCGTACGATCAGATAGTAGTGGATACATTGATGCATAGAACTGAGGAGGGGGGATGGACGGGATCGGTTAAACGTGGATCCAGAGGAATGGGTGGTGGATTTGGGATCAGGACGTGTGCTAGGGGCGTTGACAGGGTGTCCTTCGTTGAGTGAGTCTGATGGATGAATAGGTCACTGGGCCTCCTAGGTATTATAGTTCTCCTGCCAGCATTTCCCTGGCGTTATCCTTGTCTGTACACCGGATTCCTTTGCTTTGCGTTGAGTCAGCATCAACATCGGCATGTCCTGCGCAATTGTTACCTAATAAAATGCACCAGGCGGGAGGGCGCGAGGCGCGTTCACGTGACCGCTTCCCACGCCCAAACACCTCTAGCAAATTTGGGCAGGTCTCTTTGCAAAATACCCATTTATTTCATGCATAATTACATGGCCTACATCCAGTGTCATTCAATGACATTGAATCTTTTTGGAGTGCAACAAGGGTGCATGCCTCCTATGGTCATGCAAATGGTCTGATAGCATTTTGGCCTTGTGTTATGTGGAGGGTGTTGTGGGACATCTTGCCAGACAGGGGGGTGGGATGTCCCAACTTAGCCTTAGAGGTTGCTGTGGGACATCCCACTGCTGGCCAGGTGGTTGGGAGGGATGCACCAATGTAGGCTTAGAGGCTGTTGTGGGACATCCCACTGCTTGCCAGAGGGGGGGAGGGATGACCCAATGTAGCCTTAGAGGCTGTCATGGCACATAATGTACCTACTTTGTACCATATCATACGACCAAATGAGGTTGACAATTGGCCATGTTGCACAGACTGGCTAAAGTGGAGCCCACCTCTGAGTTTTCATTGTGTCACACAGCATAGCCATGATCATTGGATGTCACCATACTGCACAGTGTGGCTGAGGGGTGACTACTATATACATCTTGCCTGGATAATCCTGGCATGGATTCTGGCAAGTTGGGAAAGATCTGGTACTAACCTGGTCTGGGCTCACTGGCATGAGCCCAGCATGTGTCAGTGATTGCCAGTGGGTCAGAAGGCATTCCACTGTAATTCTGTTGGGTTGGTATGAATGTTGGGCTAATTCCAGTAAGCTGGGACAAATGCTGGGATAATGCCAATAAGCCAGCAAACATACTGGTCTTATGCTAGTGGTCTGGCACAGATGCTAAGGTGGTGATGGTCAGTTGGCATGGATGCTGAGCTAATTCCAGTTGGCTGGTATGGATGACAGCCACCACACTATTTCCAGTGGGTTGGAAGGCATACCAATGTACATCCATTGGGCTGGTATGAGTTATGGCCACTTCTAGTGTGCTGGGACACATACCAGCCTTATGCAGGTGGGCCATGATGGGTGCCTGGATTATGGCAGGTAGTTGGAATATATGGCTAGCCAGCTTTCATGCCAGTATTTGTAAGCTGGGACCCATACCAGTGTAATGCAAATATGCCAGAATAGAGGATAAGCTGGTGGTGGTTTGTGGGCATGGATGCTCATCTAATTCCAGGTGGGCCAGATGGATCACAGCCTCCAGGATATTTCCAGTGGTTCAGAAAGCACACTAGTGGGATTCTATTGGGCCAGTATGACTTCCTGACATTTCCAGTTAGCTGGGGCAGATCCCATGTTATTGCCAGTGAGCTGGAATATCTACTGGGCTGAATCTAGGGGACTGGCAGGGGGCCAAGGCCAGTGACAGTTGATTGGCATCAATTCCTAACTAACTCCAGTTGGCTGGGATGGATCACAAACTCCAGGCTATTTACAGTGGTTCAGAAGGCATTCCAGTGGGACAGTATTGTGCTGGTATATGTTCCAGCCAAATCCAGTCAGCTGGGTTAAATTCCCAGTTGATGACCATGACCTGGGACACCTACCAGCCACAATATAGTGGGCTGGCACAGGTCCAGGGCTGGTGGCAGTTGTTTTGCATCAATTCTGAACCAATTCCAGTTGGCTGGGATGGATGACACCCTCTGGGCTATTTACAGTGGTTCAGAAGGCACTCCAGTGGGATTCTATTGGGCTGGTATATGTTCTGGCAAAGTCCAGTCAGCCAGGCCAAATTCCCAGTTGATGACCATAACCTGGGACACATACTGGCCTTATGATAGGGGACTGGGACAGATGCCCAGCCTATGGTAGTTGATTGGCATGGATGCCCAGTGAAGGCCACTTAATGTTACCAGTGTAGATGATGGGCTAGTCTTTTGGCATCCCCTGGTGAATGGATGAGCCATACAAATAGTGTCCCATATATATTGGCTTGGCTGGGAAGCTATTGTCTATGGGGCTTATGTATCAGTGGCCCATGCAATAAGGCTCAGCTGGACCTGCAGTGTTCCATTTGGAATGGTAGGAGCATATTTCAGTGTGCCATGTGCATCGGCCTCAGCCCAAATAGGAGTGCCCATGTACTATGGAGGGCTTATAGTCCATTGTACCATGTCCTTGGGGAGGGCCCAGATATTATGATCCCATAGGACAGGCTGGATGAATACTCCAGTGTTTCATGGTGTATGGGAGGCCCATGATATGGTGTCCCATCTGTCTTGAATCAGCCCATGTATTATGATCACCAATCCATGTGGTCTGGCACATATGCCACAGTCTTGTGCACAACAAGCAAGCCAATCTCCCAGTGTGCCATCTGACTGGATTCAGCTCAAGTTGAAGTGTTCTGCCAATTATGGGCCAGCCATAGTCAATATTTGGGGGAGGTATCTGGAAAATAACTTGGCTTGGGATGGCATATAATATCTATAGAACTACCTTTACATGGACCCCCTATTGGATAAGTGTAGGTTATATGGAATGTCCCACCAGACCTGCAGGCATCAACCAAGTCTGGACATTCTGAACTCTCATCCAATCCCCACAGGGTATCCCTATCCAATTGTGTATGTTGTCCCTCATGTAGTAGGCAAAGCAACATTGGTTCCCACCCACAGAACTAACCCCATGTTGAAGAAGCCTGCTGGAAAATGCAACTACAGTGCTGGGGTTGTAAAGGAACTGAAGGCCAAGTGTGGGGATATCCAATACACAATCTTCATAATTGCCAACTGTGACCAGCATGTCATACCAATCAGACTGTGAGTGTGGGTCCTGGTGAAAGGGTGTGGTCCAGTTAGAGATTATGGAGACATTAGTAAAAACTGATGGCCAGTGCTGCAAGACATCATGCATATCTTGGTTATGCTGACTTGACCATGTGTCCAACAACTGCATGGCTTGCCTTCCAGCATCATACAGGCCTGGGTGCATAATTGAAAGTGCACCAGAGGGGATGGCAGCTGGGAGGTAAGACTGCTGGGACCATTCATGACCAGCATCCATCTGTAGGTCAGCAGAAACTGATGGGGAAAAGTTCATGGTCTGGATGCCACTTGAGAGACATACCCCTGAGGTAATATAGCCATACCATATGCCCCTGTTGGTGCCTGGCTGGGGAAAACTCCAGGCACCCCAGTGACTGTGAAGTGTGATTGAAATATTCAGCATTTTTCTGCCAGGAGCCACTTGTCATACTCTTGGACATTGCATGGTGAAGGGGGTCCAGAGTGGCAAGCATGTGTGTCTGCAGGGATGCCTGAATAATATAGAGTGTGAAGGAAATGTTCAAACTGACTTGCAAATCATTGGTGATGGCACCAGGAAGGTACCACAATGCAATGGTATCACTGGTACCAAGGATTACCATAGGTTCATCCACAAAGCCAGTGAGACTTGATGGATGTGCTGCCAGGTGGCCTGCCTCCCAGGTTTCATCAACCCCAAATTCCATAGCTGAAAGGCACTCAGAAAGCCAGATCAGATTGATGCCACTTTGCTCTGCAATACAATTTACGTTTGACTTTACATTCAGCTGGGAAATCAGCTTACTTCTATTATTGTATGCTGCATGCATGCTGGCCACTATCTGATTCATAGCAACAATGCCATGTGTTGGAATGTACAGTGGAGGATCTGGTTTGGGGGCATTCAGTCCTGGGAAGGTTTGACTGGAAAATTCCTGGCACATATAGTGTGTAATATCCCAGTGTGAGTCAAAGTGTGGTTCAGTGGTGAAAACCAACCAAAACCAACACAAAAGACAAAAAGAGTGAGTGGTGGTGTGCCTATGTGGTACCTAGATGGTAGAACCTGTTCTTTGGGAGGGTTTTTGTGAGCTACAACACTCAAAGATGAGTGCTGAGGGTTGGGAGTGCTCCTGATGAAGAAGAAGCAGGAATGCAAGAGAATGTGATAGGGTAGACTGCTGTCAGCCTACAGAAGAATGGATGACAACTTAATTTGATGTCCTAAGCTGCACTGAGCTCAGGGAGGGCTTGGAGTGAAGTATATTGATGATAGACAAGGATAAGCAAAGTAGATGATAGTTAGACCCTTAATAAAGTCTCAACTATTGAAGCTGCTGAATGAATTACTGAGTGATGATAAAATGTGAGCAAGAGGGGCTCTCTGACATCTTTTTTTTTTTTTTGCTATCTAAGTACAGTGATTTATATACTGTACAGGGGTGTTGCCCTTGGAAAACAAGGTGCAAACACTTGGTAAGTGATTGGTAACTGATGAGTAAGGAATGTAAGCAATGGGTAATCATCTTGGAAAGCATTGGTAAGGATTGGTAAGGATTAACAAGCCAAAAAGTGAAGAATCAGTAAGCAAAGTCAAAAGATTGGTAAGTATTGGCAATAGGCAAGTCAAAGACAGTCAGAATGTCAAAGTATGAGTCAAGTAATGTCAGGAACTGGGAAAGCGCACTGGAATCACATAAGGGGGAGGCTGTGCATGTCACATCTCAAAGAGATCACTTCTAAGCCAAGGTGGGATGACAGAGAGGCAGCGCCAACCTGATGCTGATATAGTACATCCAAAAGTGGACAAGGTGAGTCAGATGTCAACAGGGGTCAAGCTTTGGGGGTCTGTGGGGTGACAGGAGCATAGGGGATCACAACTTTCCCCCCCAAACCATCCTCTCAGGGAAGTAAATAAAAACATCATGAATGAGGCTCTGTTGGAAGAGAGGATGAAGGGGGAGTGTCCTCTGCTGTATCTTGCAACAAGGAGGCAAGATGTGCATCATACTCATCATGGATGCAATCAGGGAGAGTGGAGAACAGTAGATTATACTGTAGCTGTCACAATCTTGGAAGAATGATGGATGAGACCAGTATGAAGACATTGCAAGGAGCAGGGAGGAAGGATCCATATGCTTCTTGGACTGGAGAGACTGAAATGACCACATAAGACCTTTCCAAGTGAATGACAGACCCAAGGTGACCAAAGAACATCCTCCTAGAGGTCATACTGACAAAAAGAACATGCTGTCCAAGCTGGATGGGCTGAGAGGGCACAGACGAGGGTGGGATGTACCAGGATGCTTCAGGATGGAAGCTGGTAGGAACTCCTGGTAGATATATGTAGCCATGGTCCCTAGCAAAGGGGACAAGTGAAATGATTGATGTAGAGGCAGCCATATCAGAAGAATTTAGCAAAATGAGCATCTTTTTGGAGGGAGTGCTGTAGAAATGTGTGGAGTGTGCAAATCCTTTCCAATTTTGGAAGGTAAGATCATGTGGCTGAGCACTACAAGTGAGTGTGGGAATGGAAATGGTAGAGATATGTTGAAAACTGGAATGCTGCACATGGCTGCTTAAGAATTTTAGCCAGCACTTAACTCACTCCCATTCTTTTTCTCTGGCACTGATGACTTGTTCTTGTGTGAGGGATGACTGCTGACATTCCTGGCTGTCCTTCTTTGCATGAGGGCTATGGTTTCCATCTCCATTCATCAGCTGTATCCATGTCCACCTCACCAAACACCTTTGGTGTGTGACACTGGGTTGCACTGTGATTTATTGCCATTAAGAACAGAAGATGATATAGTGAGCATGGTGTTGATGATGGGTTATCTGGTAGCTGTAGTGTGTAGTATGGAACTGTGGCTATGCATGCCAGTGTTTTCCAGACCATAGTGAAGCTGCCATGGTTACACAGTGTTGGTAAATGACCATTCCAGCCTTCGAAAACAGGTGCCACCATGGTGGCATAGTACCTCCAGCTTCCACATATTATTACAGCATGGTATGGGTACCAAGATAGAGGCAATAGATGGCAAGTTCTGCTATGGCTCCAGTGCTAGCTACACTTCCTACCACACTGGTTCTATTTCATGGTGTTCATGTTCCTTTATACACCATGCCAAAGCATTAGATGATGGACCAGGGCTTTTCAACCTAATTTTGTACTCCACAGCCATTGAGAAAACATGATGCAGCCTTTTCTAGTACAGGTCTGGCAGTGCTAGTAATGCATGGATACAATGTTCTGCTACAGGTCTGGCACTAGCTACACTTCCTACCATGCCAGTCATATTTCAGCATGTGGACCTTTCATTATACACTGTCCACAAGCATTGGATGATAGCCTGGGGCCTTTCCAACTAATTGCCTATTCCACAGCCATTTAGAAAATGCAATGCTGCCTTTCCCAGTACTGGTCCAGCAGTGCCAGTAATGCATAGATACACTACAGGATTAACATTGGTCTTGTTCAGATTGATATCCAGCCACTTGTCCCATGATAACTGCTGTTCCAGGATAGGCCACTTGCTATTCTGGCCTCTTGGGATGTGATTATTGATGATCTCTTATCTTGCAGTCATCACATGTGTCAGCCACATTGCTATGTAATCACATTTGCAGCTGATCCAACTCTACTCTGAATCACCATGGATGTCAGGACTGCTAATCTATCCTACCTGTCCATGATAATCCAATACATAGGTGTCTGATTTAGATGGTTCACATATGCTTTGCAGCAGGCCAACAACCCAAGTGATCAACTGCCAGATGACTGGTATTGGCAGGTTCAGGTGGAAACAGTGAGTTTGTTGAAATGGATGCCAGTTTGCTGTGTCAGACACTTTTCCACAGCATATATTGAAGCAGGCCCTGGCTACCTGCAACTCATATGGGACAATCATGAAGGTTCCATATGTTGCCAATGAACTGCTTTGGTGGACAGCTGTACAAAATATGGGAGAGACTGCCCTGCTGGCACACATCATGGAGTTGAATGTGCTGTAGGTCAAAAGAGGAAAGGTGAGATGTATGATCCACACTGGTCCTATGCCACATACCTGGTGGACAAGGGACCCTACCCATCTGGATGGGTATGATCATCAGTCATTGGAGGAAGTTTTCCAGGAGGCCAAGGAATTCTTTGTTGGGGTTGAGGTGTGCAGTGGTCATTTTTCAATCATTCCATTGAATCCATCCATGCCATAGGAAGGAAAAGACAGTCTCCCACTGCTGTATGACATGGACCAGATGCCATCAGACAGCATTTGCCAGTTGACTGAAAGCTGTGACAAGATGATCCATCAGGAGGAGGAGATTTGCCAGCTCCATGGTGTGATGGAATTCTGCAGTGAACAGCTCACCCTTTTTGACAGGCTTGGACAAGTACAGGACCAGCTTGAGGACTTCTGAGTCAATTCAGTTACCCAGCCTGGAGCCACCAATAAGTAGGGTGCTGTCCTCATTACACATCTCATTAGAATCTTGATATGTAATTTCCCCAGTTTCATACTATCTAGAGATATATGCACATTACTCTTCCAATTCATATCTTGAAGTACATCCTAGTGTTCTGGCTAACTCCCAGATACATCTGGGACTGCCTAGCCATATAACATGCAAAGCCAGTATTGCCCACTGCCAATGCCTCCATATGCTGGCCACTCCAGAATTTCTCCTTGTGTAAGAAGAATTTCTGTGTCCACCCAGTCTCCAGTGTGAGTAACTCTAGCTCTTCTTCCCAGCAATCCCATAGCACTTTTGTATGCAGCCAGTTGACTTGATAAACTGTGATAATTCAGTCAGTATATCACACAAGCCCTAATTGATCTGCCTACATTCTGACATTCCTGTCATTCATGGCAGAATCCTGGGGAAGGTCCACAGTCCAAAACCAGGCCAGAGTGTCATCATGATGACCTCTTGCATTTGGGTCTGCAATTGTGGCACTCACAGTCAGGTCTGCCCTATTCAATTCTTGGTATTTGCCAAGAATGTCCTCCCCAGCCCCCAGTGCAATGAGTTGCTTTCAGCACTGGTGATAGATGGTGGCATGCTGCTGAACCATTGCCTCTGCATTGGATATCTGCCCCCATGCCCAGGTTGTCATTTTGTAGTTCCCTCCTTTCCAGACATCTGTATGAAATATCACATGCCTTGTCCACAAGGGCCAGACACAATTCATGCAATGCATCATTTGCCTGGCCCTGTCTCAGATGTATTTCCTGTTCCACAAGACTGCTGAGGCCAATGTCATGGAAATACTGTACTCTGATATATGATGGCAGTGGAACATTGCTGACCTCCTGGTGACCAGGACGATCAGGGAGGAATGGATCATCAGTTTCATCATTACTGTCCCATGTCAAATGGGGCTATACTTCTGGGCCTTTGCCTGGGGTTAACTTGCCAGTCATTTCCAATGAACTGGGCTGCTCCATGTACTAGTGCATCAATCTGTGATTGCAACTGGTCTTGCCAGCATGAAATTGACAACCAGTCTGCCTCTGTTGCCCTGGTGTCCATCTGTCATGTATCCATAGCAAGCACTATTTGAGCCTGCTCAACCTTTAATGCCCATGCAATCCAAGTAGCTGAACCATGTGAGCTGCTGAATGAATGGTTGTTATGGATTAGGTCAATCTCAATGGCTTTCATGGTGGGTGCTACCATGATGTATGTAAGTTATGGGACAGATGATACAGTTGGCCCCCTTACCCTTCTCCAGCCAGACTTCATATATGTCCATGGCCTGCAGGAGTATTCTGCCAGCATGACTGCACCACAAGTTCTTGTTCCACCCATAACTGATGACAAGCCATCCAGTACCTTGCTATCCAACTTGTTGAATTTATCTTGGATTGTTGCTAATGACTGCTTGGCAACCTTGAACTTCTGTTTCAATGCCAATGCTATGTGCAAGTAATCAAGTGATGGTCAACCAGGTACTGTGATGACATATGCATCATGTATCATTTTGAGGAAGTTACTATCATTCATTTGGAAGTCCAGCAACTCCTGACAGTGTGCTGTTGCCATTCCCTGGGCTGATGGTGAGATTATGTTGAGAGAAGACCAGAGGGTCTCCATGATTTCACCATCCACCCTGGCTGGCACCCAGAATAAAGTTTGGAGCATATCTGGTGAAGCACTCTGTCTGATGGCCATGGACATGCCATAGTCCAATGCTGGGCTGAATCTGTAATCTGGAAGGCAGAGAGAGATATCTATTTTCCTCAAGCCAGCAGGCCAAGTTCTTGCTATACTGACAATTGATGTCATAAAAGGTTATGACCAGTTGCATGGGGTCCAATCCATGGTGCATGGCATGGACCAGAGCATAATCCATATTGACCTGCCTGCTATATTGTTAGTCATGACTGGGGACTATGAATTGGTGCATACTGCTCTCCCTTCTGAAAGTCGACCATTGCATGAGGTACAAAACAGCCATGCCTCACACAGGCACATCCACCAATCCCAGTCAATTCCAACTTATTCCTTTGTGCATTTGCTTGATTAACAGCCCAGGTGGTTATTGCAGTCAGATTTCTGCATGAATGCAATCAGTCCTGGTGCCTTTGGAGAGATCATGGTGCACCAACTTCTATTTGATTTATGGTCCTGGTCAAATATTCCTTGTATGGAGCTGATGTGACCATGAAGCCATTTCCATCCATGAGCCAGACCTCTTTGGCAGCATTCTTGGGCAGCATATGCTCAGCCTTGAAGTTGCTGTCCATCACAAAGGTCCTAGCAAACCACCAGCTACACAAGTCAGGCTAACAATGCCTTTGCAATAATGAATAGAATATGGACTCAGAGAGATCAATATCCTGATCCAGTACATTGATCCCTGGCTGGGGACAGGCAGGGCAGAAGAGGACAAGTTCACTGGCCCAGGGATCAGGGAACTGTTGATGGAATCCCTGCCATTTCAACAGCTTTAGGAGCCTCCACATTCTCAACACCCTGAGCAATTCCCTATACCTATTCTTTGACCAGCATGAGCAGATGTGGCATATGGTAGGCCAGGGGTGATTGCACTCACTGGCACTAGGTGAGGAAATGCACTTGAGGTGACTCTCTGAAGTTTGCTATAATAGTTCATGGCAGAGGTTCCACATTCAACATTGTCCCTGATGAAGTCATCCAGCACCTGGAAAGTGAAAGCCATCCTTGGTGCCTTAGTCATAGCTGGGAATAGGCCAGCCATGGTAAGCTGAAGATGTGAATCCTCAGACCCAGGGCAGTTGCAATACTGCACATTGCAAAAGTGCATGCCTGCCAGTGTCCACAACTGTCAGATAGTTTCTATCATCTGGTGGGTTGAGATGTGCCAGTTGTTGACTCTCCTTGATGTCCTCCCACTCTTCATCTACATGGCTGGCAGCATCCTCCCAAGAACCTTCTCCTGCTGGGCATGGTGCTCTGGCATGGCCCAAGTGTAGCACCAAACCAACCTATGATATCAGTCATCACAGATGATGGGTTGAAAGCTGGAACTCACCAGCCATAGAGTGAAGTCTTCAAAGAATCTTCCATTCCATTTTTGTACCTGATGGAATGGTCTGAGTTTGTGTTGCTTGAATGCAACATGTTTTACAAGACAATGGGCGATGAGCACAGTCCATGCATCTATATGGTGCCCCTTCTGCTTTACACACAAAACAAGCCATGACATTAGGGTGGGGCCTCCATGTCCAGGAGCACAGACAGGTATCTACTCTTATAGGGCAGCCACTCTTCCAGATAACTGTTCTGTAATACCATAAGGCACACATTGCCAACACTGGGATGTTTGATAATGCACACCTGGCTTTTTGGAATTCTTGATGTCCTCAGTGGTGATGCATCATCCATGTAGCAATATAGGTCAGCATCATTACCCTGGACTAAATTGGGTTCCTGGATGCTCAAAGATCCTGCCCTAGTAGGTGATTCGTTGCTTTGGCCAGTTGCATATCTTGCCTTCTTTCTCAGAGTAAACTTGACCATCTTTTCTTTGGATCCCCTGGTTGTTTTCACCTTTTTCCAAGTGACATGGGTTACCAGGGTGGCCACTGCAGCTTGGGTGATTCATGACTTGCCCATGTCTAGTATCAAGTCCTTGCAGGATGTCTGCAGGCCTCAGCCATACATGCCTTATTGTGATGCCTGGCACAACTATGATTTGAGTTGGATCTCAGAATCAATGTCAGAAGATCCAATCAGGATCAAACTATACTTTATCTATATATAGTAGCAGACTGGATGATAGATGAATTGGCTTACCATGTTTGGCCACATGGTACCAATTGAACTGGAACAAGACCATACTAACAATGGGTATGTATCATGACCAGAACATTCACTTAGTCCCATTGGAACTTTATTCAAGAATGGGTGACAGAAACTATGAGGAACAGACTCCAAATTTTCTTTCAACAGAGGGTAACATTACCTGCAACTAACCAACCCCAACACCTTCTCCAACATTCAGAATGGCCAGCAGCAATCACAGTACTAATTGTGTTAATACCTCAGATGAGGAGGACTTTTCCTCCAATGAGGAATCTAGCTTGGATAGCATGGAGACAACAAAATCTGCACTGGGAAAGCTGAGACTGGATGAACTTCAAATCCTCCAAGATGGTCTAAATGATTGGAAGGAAGCTGACACAAACAAAAGGGCCTCACTGATGGAGGGCATTCAGAACAAAATCAAATGGCTGGATGCCAACAAGAGCCTCAAACAAAATGAATGGAATAGAAAATGGACAGTAAGCTTGATGGTTTTGATGTGCTTGCAGTCATGTTAAGTATATTTTACAGGCCATCAAGAACTGGATGTATAACAACAGTCAGGTCCCATGCATGGAAGGCCCTGGTCAAGTATGGCTCCAAATGGATGGCCCTAAAGGTGATCAAGCTGCAGCATAAGAAGGATATCCAGCAAGTACTTGTGAAGGCTGGAATACATCCTGGGACATCAGCTATGATCAAACACTATCAGCCAGCTGTTCAGAAGGTAGTCCAGTCATTGACCAAGGCTGAATTGGACCAGGCAGCCTGTTTGGTGAAAGAGTGGAATGAGAGAAAGTTGCCACCTGAAGCCCAGGCAGAGTAAGCATCCAAGTTCTCCCATGGGCAATACTAACTTAAATGCAGGGTGGCAACAAGTAAGGGCCAGAAGTATGCAAAACAGTTTGCATATGACATGTGGAAGCAGTGTGGGATGAGGGTGGTGATCATGTCAGCATGGAAGGATAAGGAAGGCAAAGTGATGGTTGGAGTGTGAGTGCTTTCCTGACAGGCTTCACCATATCTGACCAGTGTAGGAATGACTTCAATGACAAGCTGGGTGATGGAGAGCTCTATTCAGATTGGGAAGACCTTCATGGAAAGTGGTCAGCCTACACAAAGAATGCCTTTGGGGCCAATGGTATGGAGGATGGCAGCAGAGAGGATGAGGCTGGTCAAACCACAGTAAAAGCATGGAAAGGAAAAAAGCAGTCTCAATTCTCCCTGTCCACCAATGATGATGGCATGCCCATTCTTCCAAATCTCTTGGACTTACAGACACTGGAATTAAAGGACATCATGAGGGTGTTTGTAACCAGCCATTATCATACATGCCAATTTCCATGGTCAATGAGTTACTAACATCTAAACACAGGCTTGGCTTGTAGGAAGACGAATGCCAGTGTACCTTGGGCTGCAATAGCTGACAACCAGGCATCCTATGTGTCTTCCAAGTATCTTCCTCCCAATATCCCATTCCAAAGAGCCCACCAGGCTGACACATCATGAACTAATCGAAACCTTGGAGTTCTGGAAGGAGTGACAGCAGGAGCACCCAGAAGATGTCTTCCAGTTCCAGAGGTGGAGATCTCAGGATGGTTCCCTGGAGGAGCCAGGTCACCAAACACCAAGCACTGGTCAGACAAAGCCAAAGGGAAGAGACCCTGGATGGAAGGTGAGGTCATGATCAATTTGGATATACATAACTGATCACACATTAAGTAAATTCTGTTGATGCTCCAACTATGGACATCACTCAGAGGAGGAACCAGCTCCTCCCACAAAACCTTCCACCAAATGGCAATGGATAGATGGTATGTTGGAGCTGGTCAGATTCTTTACTGGTAACCCTAACATGACCTTGGAATTGTGTGCCAAAGATCATCCCACTGGAACATCCAATGCACAGGAGGACAACAGATGATGGAACCAGTCCACATCAGACTGGTGCAATATGGCTACTGCATACCCAAAGCCAGCTGGTAAGTGGTATCTGGTGACAATGAATATTGCTGATAGAATTGTATCAGACAATCATGCCAATGATGGTGGCAATTCAACTGCAAGGAAGCCCAAGCCCAAGCCAAGAATCAGATCCAATGGTTGGTTTCCATGCATACTTGGTTAATCCTCTCCTTACAGCATTCTACAGCAGCCTAGAATGATAAAACAGTCATATCACCTAATGATCATAGGTATACATCCACAACACAATTACACACACTTATCTATGTCAGGAGTTGATCTGGTGGGTAGGAATTTGAATGCCAGGCCTAGACACTGTGCAATGGACAGGGAAGATGGACTGTTGGATCAAGCAGAAGAGGATGGTGTGGCTCGTCACCCAGAGCAGAATTGTAGGCCCCCATGGTGGCCAGATGATAATTATCCTACTCCAACCATGAGGAGGCAAAGGTAGAATTGAGGCTGGTACCTACTGTTTTCCAGTAGACTGGTGACAACCATATATATTGCACAGTGCAAAAATCACCAGTGAATTAACAGCCCCATAGCTACCATGTACTATAACCCACTGTCATAATCCAATTGCAGCCAATTTGTGCACTTCTCCAATTCCATTCAACATAATGTTCATTGAAATGAGTTAAATATACAAATTAAAGCTTGTCTAGTTTAAGATGGTAGCCTACACCTGCTAGCTCTTCCTCCAGAAGATCTGCTAACTGTTGCTGGAATCTGGTAAGCATGGCATGCCACTCAACATGTGATCACCACTCCCTGGTTGCATCCACCAGGGTATTGGCATAATACCTATATGTGGTGATCAGATTGGCATTGTGTGTGGCATTGATGTCTGGCTGATGTGCCCCACTCCTAGCCACAATACTGGAGATCTGCCTTGACATTTGAACTGGTAGACATGTTTAGCTATGGTTGCATAGGAACTTCTGGATGTATGCTCAGTTTGTGGAGTATCAACTCCCAGCTGTATGGTGAACTCCTGGGAGACTGCTAAAAGCTCTGAATGTGACAACAGGATTGGCACTGGTGATGGGGATCTAGCTGGTGGTATTGATGTGGAGCTGAATGATGCAGGAGCATCTGAAAGGTCCATAGGTTGACAAGGACCAGGGAAATTGCTGCTGGGCAATGCAAATGTTGTTGGGCTGGGAACTGGGATAGGATTGCGACAGGCTGGTGACACAGAGGGAGTTAAGGACCGAAATTGGCGCTCAGGCAATAGGATGAACAGTTGTGATGATTGGCCAGCTGCATGAGTTGGGTAGATGTAAGCTGACAATCTTGTGGCAGCAGGCAACTGAAATGCCAGTTCTTGTAAAGGACTGACTGGTGGGGACTGGAATGGTGGGGGAAACCCCCAAGGTGGCTCATGCAATGGTGTACCTGGGCCAACAGGTGGTGGTGATTTGTCCCATGCCAGCTCAAGTAACAGGGTGCTGTCAGAGAGGTGTGTTGATATGGAGTCCCAAGGAGGCTCAACCAATGGGCTGCTAGAGGAGGGAGACAGTGCCAATGACTCCCATGCTGGCTCTATCAAAGGTGATCTGGGAAAACCAGAGGACTGGAAGGAGGGTTCCATTCCAGTTGTGCATATTGTTTGAGCCAGGGGCAGCTCAAAAGGTGGCTCACATAATGGGGATGATGGAGCATCTGGCAGGTCATCTTCAGTAAACATTTGCTCATCCTCATTGAGAGATGTGAGCCACTGCATATCATGGCATGATGGAATTACTGCACACAGTCATTAGAAGTAATGGTCCTTGGACCAGTTGACTTACAGAGTTTATCTGGACTGCCAGAACTGAATCTAACATTTCTGGGAGCCATATGAAAGTTCAAAATGTTGTAGGTGCCATGGGGATTACACTGATGTTTGAGAATGATTTCAGTACCAGTGATAAGATTGTATTACACAATATTTTTTCACCAGTCATCATGCAGGATGTGCAAGTGCATACATAATGGAAATGGGCACTTAGTGGAATGACTGTCAACTGCCATACATTACTCCCACCAAAATATGTTCAATGGTTAAACCAGTACATTGACTATTGTAAATCACAGCATCACTGGAGTGAGCATTTGTATTGTGCTTATGTAAGCCTTTTGAATGGTGTATGCTAGCTGGCAAATTCACCACACTGCTCAAGCACCCACCACCTGCACACCAAAGCTTTAACAGCACTATGTCTACCACCAACACCAGCACCTTCATCCCAGCACAATTGACTGACAACATCCAGCCAGTCATCACTGCTGAAAATGCCAAGTGGATGGTTGAGGAGGCTACCAGGGTTACAATACAGGCACTGAGAGGACTTCAGGGCCAGGATGCTAAGCACTGAGGCAAAGCTGCTCAGCTTATGTGGGCCCAGCTGGTAAGTGAAATTGCAGCCATGATATCCATTCCTGACATCTATGTGGAATGGTCTGAACAGTTGTTGAACATCTACCCCTGGCATTTGAGATCCCTCTGCATCTTATTGCTATCAATATGCACATGGTTGACCTGGAAACAATCTTTGCCATGCAGACACAGCCACCTGTCAACCAGATGATGATGGTTCAAGAGGCTGATGTGAAGGATCATGCATGGTATTGCCTTCATCACCAGCCTAAGTCTCACCCATATTACAAGGTCATGGAGGAGCTTACCAGACCTTTGTTGAGGGTCAAGCACCAGGCACAGCTGGTGGATAAGGGGAAGGGGAAAGAGTTGGGTACAGATGAGGCTCAAAGGATTTGGCTTCCAGGTGAGCACTAATTCTGAGGAAGGCAATTGGGTAGACTGCTGATATGGGATCCAAAGATGCACCCACAGAAACTATGGCTAGAACCACTGGAGTTGTGATGCAGAAGCTGGGAAATGAGGAGGATCAGAACAGGGAGAAGGCATGGGGCCATAGCCAGTCAAGATGTGGCCAGCCAGCAGCAAAGCCTGTTGATGCCAGTGATCAGACCAGTAGAGGCCAGAGCCAGTCAAGGAGACCAACAAAGAAGGTGAAACCAGCAGTTGATGAGGATGTGCAGGACTGGCAAGACATCAACAACCCTCCTGAGTCCTGGGAGGTAGTGCCAGAAGCTGAGCAGTGCGTGGGATGCCAGGACAGGAGTTGGCCCTGCATGGTGCTAGCTGGCAGGGCAATGCTGGCAATGCCACTGTACCAAATACTCATGCAGCTTGTTCAAGGGGAGGGGAGACAAGTCCAAGATGCAGTGAAAAGGCTCCTATTCAAGGCCTTGCCAGGAATAATCCCCAGAAGACATGGCCAGCCTTCCCACCACTTCAACACTGGCTGCACCAGCTCCATTGACCAGTCAACAAACCAAACATCAAAGGGCACCAATCCAAAATCAATCTGCTGGTCCATCCAAAGTAAAAAGCTGTCATTCATCCCCTGGCCCATGGACTGGCTGCCCCAGTAAGTTATTCACAGTCCTATGTTTTTCACTAATTGGTTGAACTAATATTTCTATTGAGTAGTGGAAATTATTACTCTGTCATGGCTATCCTGGTCACAGTCTTGTGCAAGAAGCATTGCAACAGACCCACCCATCACTCCAGTGCCAACTACTACAACCAGTGCCAATGATCTGTGCCATTGTGATGAGTATCAGGAAGAGGTTACCATCCTCAAGTGGGAGAATGCTGACATGAGGCAGGAGATAGAAGTAACCTGTACTGAGCTTGCTGCTCTCCATTGGGTGGTAGATGCTATCCATAATCACCTATTCCCAGCCCCAGACATGCTTAACCATCCTCTGGTCCCACTTCACACTACTTCCAACCCTACACCAGTACCTCACATGCTGGTCATGGTGGAACTTGGCACTGCAACTGGTGTTGTCAAGGTTCAATCATCCCAAAGCAGCTCAAGACAGGAGTCCACTGAACCCCCCCCCCCCCCCCAGCTTCATTTGAGGGAGGTGCTGGCTTGGAAGTGCCTCCTTCAAATGTCGAAGCTGTGCATGGACCTGCTGGAGGTCTGGCAATCTCTATTACTCCACCACCACCAGCAGTCAGATCAGCACCCAGACAGGAAGGTAGGATGGAGGTCAACTAACATCAATGTACTTGTCATTTTGCAATCCATTCATGTTTTTTTTTGTCTTTGTACTTGTACTTTGTTAGATGCAGCAATATATTCTATATTGTCAAAATGTGATCTCCAGGAAGAAGTAGCTACTGCTACTGGTAGTTGTTACTGTATGATTCAGATACTGGAAAACCAATCTGGTATGGTGATGTCTGTACCAAGGCCATGGTGTTACAAGTGCTAAGGGCCAATGGAGTCGTGGATCACCTAGATGATTGAATGATGACTGGCTGGCATAACTCAATTGTTTTTGCTGTATAGCATGATGGTGACTTTCATGGTATTGTTCTGGCTTGCTGGAGGCCATAAGGCATTGAATTCACAGTTTAAATGTACTGGGTAGTTCGCTAGTCCTCTGGTCATTACCAGAGCCACCATTGTGGTAATACATGCATCTCCAGCATGGTACTGGTACCAGTATGTACATACACTGTGGACCTGCTCCCAGGAGGTCAGGCAGGTCAGGCATGGCATGGTATAATTTCTGGGTGGGCCTCCATGGCATTGGCACCAAGATGGCATTCATGGCATTGGTGCTGGGACAGCTTGACTGATGGCCTCATGGCATTGGGGATGTGCTAGAACTCATTACAATGGTGCTGTGACAGCCTGCATGATGGCTTCATGGCATTGGGGATGTGCCAGAACATATGGCATAGGTGCTGGGACTGCTTCCATGGCATTGGTGTTGTGCCAGAACACATTACAATGGTGCCCAGATAGCTTGCATGATGGACTCATGGCATTGGGGATATGCCAGAATTCATGGAACTGGTGCTGGGGCAGCTTCCATGGCATTGGTGTTGTGCCAGAACACATTAAAATGGCGCTGGAATGGCTTTAATGATGGCCCCATGGCATTGGGGATGTGCCAGCACTCATTACACAGGTGCTGGGATGGCCTGCATGATGGACCTGTGGCATTGGGGATATGCCAGAATACATGGAACTGGTGCCAGGCCAGCCTCCATGGCATTTGTCTGGTGCTGGTACACATTACAATGGTGCCAGAATGGCCTTCACAATAGGCCTCATGGTATTGGGGATGTGCCAGAATACATGGCATAGGTTCTGGGACAGCTTCCATGGCATTGGTGTTGTGCTGGAACTCATTCCAATGGTGCTGGGATGGCCTGCATGATGGCCCCATGACATTGGGGATGTGCTGGAACACATGGACCTGGTGCTGGTGCTGGCTCACAATACATTGGTGCTGGGACATCTTCCATGATGGCCCCATGGCAGTGGCGATGTGCTGGAATGCATGGCATTGGTGCCAACATGGCTTCCATGGCATTAGCATTGTGCTGGTTCACATTAAATCAGTGCCAGCCAGGATGGCCTCCATGGCATTAGTCCTGGGTTGGTGTTGGCCTGGCTCACATTGCATTGGTGCTGGGACACCTTGAATGGCATTGGTATTGGGTCTGCCCATGTGGAATCAATGCCAGGACAGCCAGCATAGCATTGGTGTTGTGCCAGCCTGCATGGCATTGGTAATGGGCCTGTTCATATTGCATTGGCATTGGCCTGGCTCACATGGAATTCATCCCAGGATCACATAGTGTAGTCACATTTAGTCACAACACATGGGCAGCCTGTGCGCCAAAACACCAACACTCATATAGACCCCAAGATGGGCCCACCTAGATAGATTAGCCAGTACACATGGATGGGCCTGAGGGACTAAAGTGAGAGCAACATATGGGAGGGCCCACAGTGGGTAAGCATGTTGAAACATTTAGATGGGCCCATGACCAATTAAGTATACTGAGTTGCTGTAAGACATGGATGAGCCCATCCTGGTAGGTTACCCCCCTGTTGCAACATCAAGGCAGGCCCACCTATCATAACATGGAGAGGGTCACAACATAAGGACGGGCCCATCTATGATTAGAATACAATGTTGGTAACATATGGATGGGCCTGGGAGTAATATCATTTATGGTGTCACAACATCTAGACAGGCCCATTCATAATAAGCTGTACCCCTGTTGCAACATAAAGATGGGCCTGTCAGTAATGTTGTTTCATAATGTCACAACATATAGACAGGCCTGTTGACAGTAAGATGTACTTCTGTTGAAACATAAAGACAGGCCCATCATTAGTATCATTTAATAGAGTCACAACATAAGGCCAGGCCTGTCAGTAGTATTATGCAACATATGGACAGGCCTGTCCACAGTAAGATGTACCTCTGACAAGACATAAAGATGGGCCTGTCAGTAATCTCATGTATAGCATCACAACATATGGGCAGGCCCTTCATTAGTATTATTTATATCATCACAACATATGGGCAGGCCCAGCCCCAGTAAGATGTACCCTGTCAAAACATAAAGATGGGCCTGTCACTAATATCATTTAATAGAGTCGCAACATATGGACAGGCCCTTCAGTAATATTATTTATATTGTCACAACATAAAGACAGGCCCATCAGTAATCTCATGTATAGCATCACAATGTATGGACAGGCCCATCAGTAGTATTATTTATATCATCACAACATATGGGCAGGCCTGGCCCCAGTAAGATGTACCCTGTTGAAACATAAAGATGGGCGCATCAGTAATGCTGTTTAATAGTGTCACAACATAAGGATGGGCCCTTCAGTGGTATTGTTTATATTGTTGCAACATATGGATGGGCTCATCAGTAATATCGTCTAATAGTGTCACAACATAAGGACAGGCCCTTCAGTAGTATCATGTATATCATCACAACAAATGGATGGGCCCATCTAGCAAGATGCACCCCTGTTGCAACATAAGGACGAGTTTGTGTATGGTATTCTTAGGCAGCAGAAAGGGAGATCCAAGCTATCTACATAAGGATGGTCCATGTAAGGCATTCTCAGGCAGCAGAAAGGGAGATCAAAGAGATCTACATAAGGATGGGCCCATCCATGGTATTCTCAGGCAGCAGATAAGGGAAAACAAAAACCAGTGTTACAACATAAGATGGGCTGATCCATCCATCGCAGGATTACAAACCCTTGGCACTGCATAAGATGGGCCAATCCATCATATCATAGATAGCTCACCACAAATGGATGGGCCTATCCATAATTGGGTTATCCCCCTGTCACAATATAAGATGGGCCCAGGAAGACAAGAAATGAAGAAAGTGGAACCTCTCACACTATAGAGTATCTGAATTTCCCACTATAAATTGTGTTTCATGTTGCATGATTTGCCTATTTAGTTGGAATCTGAGGTGCTGGTCTATTTAGCTGTGAGCCAGGCTCTGCCATTGGAGCAGATGGGAAACATGCAAAACAAACAGCAATGCTATTCCAGAACAATGCATCATATCTTTATCTGAGCTTCTACTTTATATATGCATTCAGGATTATTGACTTGTACCAGTATTTCCGTCATGCCATGGGAATCATTCATAGGCAGGATAAAAAATGTGACATCTGTGTATCTCATCATCCATCTTTAACCTCTGACTCTTCCACTCTCCAATCACCATCACCACTCTCACCATCAAACTACTCCATTGTCTCATCATCAGAAACATGTTGTCATTGTTGTCTTGCAAGCTCTTCAAGACATCACCTGAGCTCAATGCTGTGGCCAACCGCATCCTTCAAATTTACTTCAAGGATATCACAGAAAGCAGCAAACTGGGAAAGGTGGACAAGATTGCAAAGTGGAGAGGTGCCATCAAGGCAATAAACAATGAACTAGTGTGTCATAGCATCATCACATTTTTTTCACCAACTGATGCATTCAGGACACTGTACACAACCTCATTGCTAGGACAGATGAGATTCCAATGACCCTCATTGGTGTCGACATGTTCTTAAAGTGGCATGAAGACCTCAGCTCGATCAAGCACCCGTGGCCTGAGTGGAAGACTGCCCTATCCCCTTCCAAAACTGACATTGCCAACCACAAGTGGCTCAACATTGAGCATTGATATGACTACCACTGGTTTGGCCTCCCTTATGCCCTGCATTGTGCCAACACCAACACCACCCACTCAAGAGACCAAAATGCCTATGAGTGACAAAGGAAAATGGAAAGTGACTGAGGCAGAGGTGGAGCAAATGATAGCAGATAGCTCACACAGGATGGAGGTGGATGATGAGGGTGAAGATGAGGTGCCAGAGAAGGAGGATGACAAGGAAGAACCAGCATGAGGCAGGCAGAAGTGCAAAGCTGCCACAAAAATGACATCCCATCAATCCAGACATCGATCCCATGCTAGGAAGGCAACAGCAGAAACTGACAATGATGAAGACATTCCCACTCAAGGCCAATCGAAACACAAGCCTCATCCACCATCAGATGGACTATATGGTCACACTGCCATAGCTGCCAGAAGGATGCCTTCCCCCAACCCCCATTCCTGCGACTTGTGCTGCAGATGCAAGGTCTGATGCTACAAGAACCCCAGGAAGTCCTGCTTCCCATGTGATGGTCGCAAAATTTGATGTAGCCATGCCAAAGGCAGGATTGCTGCTCCAACTTGACAGAATCCATCACAAGCCAGGGGAAAAAAGCAAGCTCAAAGTCTGTCCCTGACAATGGAGGCCCGAGAATCCCAAAGTCCAAAGGAACATCCCCCAAAGTGACATGTTTCAATGGCTTTCAAAGCCATCAATGCTGGGGTTGGGCCCTCCAACCAGGGAGAGACAATCCCTGAGGGATCTTCACTCAGTATGTTCACAATTTCATGTATTTATGCTGACTCAAATTTTATTTAGAGATTCATATTCCTGCATTCAAATGCAGGGATTCCCACCCAATCCCAGCTGCTGTACAAGTGGATCTGATCATCAAGGCTGGCCCATCTGTTGCACAGGAGGTAGAGGGATCTACAGCAGCAGGTACATTTAATCAATCTACATTTACACTAATTATCACAGTTAACCCTTGCATTCAAAGCAGACACCTGCCCATCAACAACAGCAGCACCTGTCCAACTCACAACCACTGCAACTCCCAGTGCACTGTCACCCATCTGTGCCCCAATTGCTGAGGTGTCACAAATGTCCAACATAATCAAAGAGTGAATCGAAGATTTGGAATGTTGACTCTGTGATGCTGAGGCCCACTGCCAATACTACAAGGATTGAATGTATGATTTCCAAATACAACAGGACAAAACCATGCAGACACTGGACAGGATGGCTCACAAGGTAGAGGCTCTGTGTATTCGGGTATATGGACAAGCATTGGGTGATGATCTCATCAATATCTTAGGGCATCTGGCAGATGAGACAAGGGTGGATAGGACAGCAGGGTGAATGAGGCCATCTATCATTTTACTCCTCCATGGCACATACAATGTCATTTTGTATTTCCATTTTAATTGACCACTTGTGCCA
>NW_026260849.1:0-140036 GCF_024613125.1 Pisolithus orientalis | reverse complement strand
TGTATCTAGTCTGCTGGGCTGGTTACAAGAACACTGACAAGGAAACCTCTTGGTTGCTTGCAACCGAGCTGGACCACACTTCCGACATAGTCTCTGCTTTCCACAAATGCTATCTGCACAAACCTGGCCCATGTCAACCTCTGCCATAGTACTCCACCCAGATAACCCTCCTCCATGGGTTGGCTCCACCCTTATCGGACTACCTTAAGTACTTTAGAATTTTCTCCACTTGACTGTTTCACTTCTCAGAATCACAAACGAGGTCACAGGTCTATTTTGTGGTAGTACAAAATATACAAAACAAAAAGAAAAAAAAAAAGTCTACTCTACTCTTCCATCGCTTGCCCTCCACCACCCTCCTGTCCTTCTCCATCTTCCAGCTCTCTTCCAACTTCTTCCTCTTCCTCATTGTCCCCCTCCACACCTTCGTCCCTGTCCTCTGGTGCCTCTGACTGAGGTCGCTTCCATCCTCCTCCTGCATGCTCGAACTCAGCCATCCTGGCCTCACACATGTCCTCCCTCCACCTCATCTCCACCCATTCTGCCCACTCACAGTACAGCCCCCACCCATTGGCTGTCTGCTCCACAGCCTCTGCCATCTGCTCCACTGCTCTTGCCATCCTCTCGAAGGCTGTTGCAGCCTTCTTGTGTGCCTCTGCATACCTCTCTGCAGCCTGCAGCTGCTGCTCCTGCTCCCACTCTGCCCACCAGGAAGGGGCCCCTGCTCCTGAGGGTCCCTTGTGCAGTGTCTCTGGCTCCTCCTTGTCCACACCACCTACCTCCCACTCATCATCCACTTCCTCTGTCTCTGTCGCTCTCTCCTTCCCCTCCCCTTGCGACCTTTTCTTCTTCTCCCCTCAGGAACTTCCTGTCCCCACCCTCTTCTGCAAGGGCCCTGCCACCACATCCTCTTTTGTCCAACTACACACCTTTTCTTGTTTTGGCAGGGCACGCAGGCCCTGGTCTTGCCTTGTCCTGGCTCACACTGCCCCACTGTCAGACTCACTGCACAGTGAGTACAGGGGGGCCGCCTGGTCGTGGTGACCACCACAGAGGTCCCAGGGACCCTCTGGACAGTGTTGATGTCGTACACCATGCCACATAGTCTAATGAAGGTGGAACTGTGAGTCATCTCTGCCTGACTCATAATGCTCCGCCACTCACCTTTGTGCAGCCTTGTCCTGTCTGGCCCATGCCCTCTGCCTCTGCTTTTCTGCCTCCTTCTCTGCCTCCTTCTTCCTTCGGGCCTCCTCTTCCTCCTCTGCTCTCTTCCTCTGCTCTGCCTCCAACCTCTCCTCCTCTGCCTTCTGCCTTTTGGCCTCCTTGCACTTGGCCTTGCACTCTGCCTCGTGCTCTCTCTCTCCTGCTCAGTCTCCTCTCATTGGTGCACCTTCTCTATGGACTTCTCCCATTTGGTGTCAGTGGAGTTGTCAGTAAGGACGACCAGTTCATCATCCACGACTTGGGAGTAGTTGTGGACATGACTGGGGGTTGGCTGGGGGGTTTGCTCTGGTGCTGGGAGGACATGATGATGTGGAGAAAGGACAAAGGTTCAGTACCCTAACATGTGTTTTTAAGTGGTTCTTCAGACTCTGATGGAGTTCCACTGTGGCTAAAGCCATTGTCCTCAAGGTGTCAAGGTGGTTTCAAATGATCGACTCGTGTTGATCTTGCCTTGTACATGCAGCCTTCAGGGGTTCAGGCCCTAGGAGGAGGGCACTGTCATGGTCGTGCATTCATCCTAGGTCCTCACTCACTCCACACCCCTTTCTGCCAGTTGTTCACTCACTAATGCACCAACTCTGCCCAACTTCTGTCAGTTGCAAGCTGTTCTCTGCTCCAGCTGCTGTCAGAGTTACACTGCTCCCCTACTGGACTGAGCAGACCATTCTCTGAGGAGTCATGTGACAACCTTCGGACTCCTCCCTGACAGGTCACAGTCAGGTACTCTGCAGTGCGCACACTGCATGGTCCAGTGCCTGGACTGTTTCCTTTTCTGGATGTTCTATGTTACCCATTTGTATGCCCTCCATCTACCCTTCATTCATCATCTAGGAAGTTTTACTTGAAAATTGCTGGGTCCCTGTATGTCAGTTCCAGTTCCGGTTACTGTACCTCTGTGGTAGTATAAAAGCATGTATCATACTCCATCATTCCTCAGTACGAATATTGATGTAGTTCCTACTCCCTCTGCCTCTGTCTTCCACCTATCAGAGTTACCTCTGACTGTCTGTCTGTACTCCCCCTCTGAAATACAAGGGCTGAGATCGTGCAAGGGGGTAGCACATGAGCCAAACCCGATGCCCTCACTTCGCTCCACCCTTACCTCGGCAGATTTTGTTCCTGCCAACACTCTGCCAGTTGGAGTTCTACTCTTTCTGTTGGAATTTCTCCTGAACCTCTCCCCAGACCTCAACAAGTGTTGGAGTTTGTCAGAGTAGGCCTGGACTTGACAAAAAGCAGAAGTGAGCAAGCACAGGTGACCAGAAAGCTGTCATAAGTGTTGGACCTTCATCACAATGGCCAAGGGGAGTGTCTAGAGGTTATGTGATGGCAGGGGAAGTGATTTGGCTGAAAAGGATGGAGTGTTGGGCAACCTGGAGTGCAGAGGGTGTCAAAGATGCTTGAGAGGGGTCACATTTGCATTGCCTTTGTTGCAAAGCCTATAGACACCTAGTAGACCCCCTATTGACACCACACACACACCCCTAGTGTAGGGAGATTGCTCTCCCCACAACAGTCTTGGATGATCTCCATTCCTAAGATTCATTGTCCCTTGCCCAAATCTGATAGGTCATACTCTGAGGAGAGTTGAGTCTTGAGCTGGTTAATAGCATCACAGTTCTTTGACAAGATGAGTTTATCATCCACATAGACAGCAACTATAGTCTGAACTCCATTTTTGAATTTGTAGAACAAACTGTGGTCTGCATTGCTGTGCATGAAACCCAGGGCTTTGAAAACTTCCCTCAAGTGGGTATACCAAGCCTTTGGAGCTTGTTTTAGGCCATAAAGGGCATGGTGAAGGTGCCAAACAATGTCTGCAGATTTACAGAACCCAGGAGGAGGTCAAAGGAAGACCTCTTTGTCAAGTTTTCCATTCAGGAAGGCTGACTTGACATCAATTTGGTGTAATTCAAGGTCATACTTGGCTTTGAGAGCAAGCAAGATTTGAATAGTAGTAAACTTCACAATGGGGACAAAAGTATCAGTATATTCCACTCTGTAAATTTGAGTGAACCCCCTAGCAATGAGACATGCCTTATACTTCTTGATGTTGCCCATTGGTCCTCGCTTTACTTTGTATACCCATTTCAAATCAATGATCTTTTGATCTGAGGGCTGTTCAACCTCCTCATACAGCCTGAGCTTCTGAAACATGTTCAGCTTGTCCACCATTGCTGCATACCAACAATTGCCATCTGGGTGATTTACAGCATCCTCAAACATTGTAGGCTCATCATTGCATGCAGAACTCACTTGGTAAGCTGTGTGGTCTTGTTGATTCAAGTCAATGCTTTTGCCTGACTGCTGCATCTCAACCTTGCACTCAGCCACTCCCCCACCATGAACCTCTGCCCTTCCATTGTCTCTCTCAGCATTCCCATGGTCCTTTTTCCTTGTCAATGTTGACCTCTGGTTAGCATTGACAAAATATCTTGGGTCATCATCTTGAACTGGAGCCTTTCTGGTCCTAGAGGATCTCCTGACCTCAGCAAGTGGTAGTGGCTGTGGATATGGCACTGGAGGACCTCTGGACATTGTAGGATGTCTTGCTGTTGTTCGATTTGCCCTCTGGGAGATTTCTGGGTGAGTTCTAGGCATTTCTACCACAGAACTTGGCTCATCTGACTGATTTGGCTCATTTTCAGCCTCTGTGGGCTTGAGCATTGATTGTCCTTGATAAGGACCCATCAGAGCACCTCCCT
Source organism: Pisolithus orientalis (assembly GCF_024613125.1). NCBI lineage: Eukaryota > Fungi > Basidiomycota > Agaricomycetes > Boletales > Pisolithaceae > Pisolithus > Pisolithus orientalis. Next base: position 136,107 of record NW_026260849.1, on the reverse strand, counting down.
GGCTCCCTGTGGTTGTGATGAGACCTAACAACAGGGTTTGTTGTAGGCTCACACCAAGAACCAAAGAAGAAAGAAAGAGAAGAAGAGAGGAGGTGAGTTTAGAAGCAGGAGACTTCAGGACTCATAGACCCAAATGGACTAGCTTGGAGCTAGCCTGGGGATTGAGCAATGGTACTTATAATATAGCACATGTGTCAATGGCAAGGTGTACATGAGGTCTGTGACATCATGGTGATGTCATGATGGTATCATAGTGGAGCAGAACATACTAGAAGGCAGGCATGTGGTGGCAGCAAGGTGAGGTCCAGACCAGAGTCCAGACTGAGTCCAAGCAGATAAGATAAGATGGAAAGGAAAAAAGGAAAAGAAGAAAAGTGTACATATCATAACACTATCCCCTCCTTAGAAATTGACTTCCAGGTGATTAAAGGTAGGGACAGTGTCCATAAAGTTCTCAAGAGGGTGGAAGAGGGAGGCAAAGAGAGAGGAGTCCATGCCACAGAGTTTATGAGGGGCAGAGGGTTGTGGTGGTAGAAACCTTTGATGGCAGCAGGGGCAGACTTTATGGTGGACTCAGGCTCCCAGGTGCAGTCCTTGTCATGGTACCCCTTCCAATGTACCAAGTACTCAAGCCTGTTCTGTTTGAGGTGAGAGTCAGCAACATACTCAACCTCAAACTCTTCATCACCCTCATGGCTCACTACCAGTCCAGGGCATGTGACAACCTGTCCCTCAAGTGGTCCCTTGTGCAGTTTGACCCATGAAACATTCATCATGGAGTGGATTTTAAGGGTTTTAGGAAGTTTCAGTGCAACTGCATTTGGTTTGAGTGAGACTACCTTATAGGGACCAATCCAATGTTCAGTGAGTTTTCTTGAGGGGTGACCAGAGAGTGAGATATGCAATGTTTCCAACCAGATGATGTCACCAACAGAGTAGACTGGGGCTTCTGAATGGTGTGCCTTGGAGTTGAGCCTCATCCAATCTGCAGTCCTCTCCAGGGCCCTTTTGGTATCCTCCAGAACCTTGGCAAAGTCAATGGTGTTGTCAGTGGCTGCCTCTGCCTTTGACAGGAAGGGTTCAACTCCCATGTGTGGGGAGTAGGAATGAGTAACTGAGAAGGGGCTCCTGCCAGTTGACTCCTGACACTTGTTATTGTAGGAGAACTGGGTGACCTTTAGCCAAGAGGGCCAGGAGTCCTGTCTGTTGTTCACAAAAAGGTGAAGGTACTGCTGGAGGTCCTGGTTGAGCCACTCAGCTTGCCCATCAGTCTGAGGGTGGAAGGCAGTAGAGAGTTTGGGCTTGACACCAAGCATTCTGCAAAGCTCCATGGTGAAGGTGCTTGTGAACTGAGGGCCTCTATCAGATATGACAGTTGAGGGTAGGCCATGTTGGGTCCAAACATGATCCCTGAAAAGCTCCACAGTCTGGAGGGAGGAGACACCCTTAGTAGTGGGGGTGAACACCACCTCCTTGGAGAACCTATTGACCACCACAATAACATTGTCAAAGCCCTGTGCCTCTGGTAGCTCCATGAAGTCAACCAAGATGTTGGTCCAGGGTTTCTCAGGGATGGGGTTGGGGAAGAGTTTACTGGTGGGGGGAACCCTCAAGCTTTTGGCCATCTGGTAATGATGGCAGGCAGCCACATACTCTTTTACAGAGGCAGGCATGCCTGGCCAGACATAATTGTGAGAAACCAAATCCAAGGTTTTCTTCCACCCTGGGTGGCCAGCAACTGGGGTGTCATGATGTTTCTCCCAACAGTGGACATGGACAGCCAGGGGAATGTAGACCTTTCCTGAACAAACATAAAGGCCATTCTGAAGGGTGGAACCCTCTGGTTGTGGCATAACCAAGGAAGTGGACTTCAAAGTGATGACCAGATCCATCTCCTCTCCAATGATCAGGGTAGAGGCAACCCTTGAAGGGTCAAGAAGAGTGACACCCTAGTTATCAGAACCCTTTTCTGGCTCATGATCCTCCTGTCTTGACAATGCATCTGCCTTGGCCTGGGATGAGCCAGGTTTGTACACCAGCTTATAGTTGAACCTGGAAAGGTACTGAGCCCAATGAGCCTTGCAATGGTGTAGATTCTGCACCTTCATGAAGTACTGGAGGTTAGAGTGATCTGTCCAGACCTCAAACTGATAGGGGGTGGCCTTGAGATAGTGACACCATGTCTCCAAGGCATGGATGATGGCAAGCATTTCTTAATTGAAAACCTGGTACAGTGACTCCAAAAAACCCTTTCAATGTTTTCTCTAAATGGAGTTTGTGAAGTGTAGTGCGAAACAGGGGTGGGAATTTTGCTTCGTGTCTCTAGGACCAAATTTAGTACTTGCCCTTGGCTACAGAATGGTACCTTTTCACATGATTTGGCAGACAGGCAGTGGAGATATCGATATCATTGATTTAAAAACTGCAATACCATTGAAAGGGTTTTTTCACTTTTGAATTGAAAAGGGTATTTGGAGAATGAGAAGCTGAGATCTCAGGATGGGATGGGAAAATATGATTACATAATAAACCACATGATCTTCTAGATGATTTGTTAACAAGCAAACAATGACAAACATTGTATTTGTATCATTAAACCTCCCTCTTTTACCACAACTCAAGAAATCATCTCTCTGCCTCACATGGACATGTTCTCAGGGAAATCTTATCAAATACTGGTTTCCATTACAGTACCATCTGTATAAATATGCTCTTAGAACCATTAGACCCTTAAAAAGCCTGCTGTCAGCCATTCCCTGCACTGTTTCCCCACCATGCCTGATGTTTTCTGGGACTAATCAGTGCTTGGAAGGCTGAAAAATGTTATGGAGGTCAATCTGGCACCTCAGAACATGATGTATAAACCAATCTCCTCTCAACAATGCATTTCTGGCCCAGGGACACTGGTATGGAGGTTAGGGCAAGACAAAATCCTCTTCACCCTTGGGTGTCATCAGAAGGATGTGCTACTGAGCAGCCATGGAGCAGAAACCCTGTGCTCCCACCTGTCCCTGAATATTGCCTTTGGTCACATGTGATTGAATAACCCTTTCCCAGTCATCCAAAGTTCAGATCAGAGCAAGATCTAGTGAACCTCCTTAGAGCCAGTTCAGAAACTGGTGTAGAGCATTGCTGAGCATTACCAAACTCATGTTGGTTTGCTTGAGTCTGAAGGTCCCTCCACTAAAAAGGTGTGCCATGTGTGATTTTCATGCATGACAGATCAGCACTAATGCAATTCTGGTCTTCAGGTATCTGGTGGGAGGCCAAAACCATGCCAAGACACCATTCCCTTCTCATTCCTGCTCAAATCCCCCACCAACTGATGGTTCCCATAGTGAGTGGCTCTCTGCACCTCCAGCCCATGCAAAGACCCTGGTGCATCATCCACAAAATAAAGTGCTAACTGACTATAATGGGCAGGAAAGCAATGGCCATGATTCTGATGATGAAGCTGATGAAGACACTTATTTGCCCACCCTATCCAATTCAAAGAAATTGGCAACATCCCTGAATAGTGAGCTTCCTGCTGTAACTTGTATTCACAGCAAACCCTGATCTGCACTCAGGGAACAAGTACACAACTAAACTACAGGATCACTCAGAATGTGTAGATGAAGACGGATTGGAGAGCATTCCTTTCACTGACCACCCAACTGAGGAGGGGTCAACAAGCAGAAAAAAATGGTGGAAAGCTGAAATCTGCCCTGAAGCACACACACCAGGCAAGTTCAGTCATGTTGAATCAGCTGTTATGGCTAACAAGTTTGTGCTGTATATTAGCAGGCTCTGTCAGAGTTGAGTGAGCAGACATGAATTGACATCAACCTGGGGCCAAATACTTGTCCAAGTCCAACAATAATGGATCTGTGACCACCAATGCAGCATCCATGAATGTGAAACAGGGCATCCCTAGGAGCACCTGGAAGTCACCTTGTGTCAGAAAGGCCCCTGCAAGGCCAGATGCAGATGTTCCATCTCCTGATGCAAAGAGATCATGCAAGCAAAAAGGCAGCAATCAGAAGTGGAAGTAGTTGCCAAATCCCTCAAACAGTCAGAGTGGAAACCTTTTTTGGAACTCATGTACAGTCTATAGAGGGCTTACCCTAGTGTGACACATTAGAATACATGTGTATGGCATGTATGGTAGCTCATGACACCATGGTGGTTGTGAGAGGCATCTTTGATATCAGAGAGAGGGATAGTTAAGTGGGATGGTTTGAGCAGGACAATTGAGCAGAGAGCTGAGTGGGACAGGTCTACATATTGGCCATGTGGAAGCGACTGGTAGCTATCTATGTTGGGAGATATTGCTGCTCATCTCCCATGTATTGCTGTTACCCAAAATTTTGGCTCTGTCCACCATTGTCCAACCTTGCTGAACCAAATATGGCTGTCTCCACCATTGTCCAACCTTGCTTCCCACAGTGTGAATGATATTCTTGCCATTGTTCCTACAAGTTTAAATCTTGATTGATCATTGACCTATCAGTGAACCCATCATCATTGAATATGTCCACCAAACAGTCCCACCAAGTTCATTTCTGTCATCAAGGTGAGGTGGTCTTCATTGTTGGATCCAGTGACCTAAGCCATTCACAGCTAATGTAAGACCAATTGAGCCAAGGCAATCTAGCTCCTGCATGAAGCAGTCCAAAAATCTGGAGGAGACACTAGTACAACTGTGTGAGTTGCAAGAGCCAACCCCTCCACCAATTGTCTCAAGTGGAATGGCAGATATGGTGGGGTCAAACATGGATATCATGGCCAGTGAGTGAACATGATTTCTCTCCAAGCTCAACAACAAACATTCTTTTGCTATAGATTCATGTGAAAGCTTGCTGGATCAGTTCCTGCAGGAAAGGGAGCCAACCACTCTGGCAGAGGGTGGAATCACAGCTGGTGAGTTGGCACAATTGCCCTTCAAGCTAACAAACAAACAAATTTTTCTAGTAATAGACCCACATGACAACTTGATGAATCAGTTTCCTGAATGAACAGGAACCCACTGCTCCCCCAGTGGATGGTATGAATGTGGATCTACTCAAGCAATTGCTGAATGCATGGGAACCATTGGCACCACCAGTCCACACATGAGAAATTAAACAGGATGGATGGGTCTTCAACACCTGCACAAGACATTACTATGCAGGTCAATTTTCTGGCAGACTTGCAGAATGTGTGGGAACTATCTCCTCTGCCCATCACCCATGAATCATCAAATCTGAGGGACTGATCTCCTCAACCCAATGTCACACACCAAAGGTGTTTGGTGAGGTGGACATGGATACAGCTGATGAATGGAGATGAAGACCATAGCCCTCATGCGAAGAAGGACAGCCAGGAATGTCAGCAGTCATCCTTCACACAAGAACAAGTCATCAGTGCCAGAGAAAAAGAAAGGGAGTGAGTTAAGCACTGGCTAAAATTCTTAAGCACCCATGTATGGCATTCTGGTTTTTGACATATCTCTGCCATTTCTGCAGATACCAAGACCATTCCCACACTCACTTGTAGTGCTCAGCCACACAATCTTACCTTCCAAAATTGGAAAGGATTTGCACACTCCACATGTTTCTACAGCACTCCCTCCAAAAGATGCTCATTTCATTAAATTCTTCTGATATGGCCACCTCTACATCAATCATTTTGCTTGTCCCCTTTGCTAGGGACCATGGCTACATATATCTACCAGGAGTTCCTACCAGCTTCCATCCTGAAGCATCCTGGTACATCCCACCCTTGTCTGTGCCCTCTCAGCCCATCCAGCTTGGACAGCATATTCTTTTTGTCAGTATGACCTCTAGGAGGACATTCTTTGGTTGCCTCAGGTCTTTCATTCACTTGGAAAGGTCTTATGTGGTCATTTCAGTCTCTCCAGTCCAAGAAGCATATGGGTCCTTCCTCCCTGCTCCCTGCCATGTCTTCATACCAGTCTTGTCCATCATTCTTCCAAGATTGCAACAGCTACAGTATAATCTACTGTTCTCCACTCTCCCTGATTGCATCCATGATGAGTATGATGCACATCTTGCCTCCTTGTTGCAAGATACAGCAGAAGACACTCCCCATTCATCCTCTCTTCCAACAGAGCCTCATTCATGAAGTTTTATTTGCTTCACTGAGAGGATGGTTTGGGGGGGAAAGTTGCAATCCCCTATGCTCCTGTCACCCCACAGACCCCCAAAGCTTGACCCCTGTTGACATCTGACTCACCCTGTCCACTTTTGGATGTACTATATCGACATCAGATCAGCGCTGCCTCTCTGTCATCCCACCATGGCCTAGAAGCAATCTCTTCAAGATGTGACATGCACAGCCTCCCCCTAATGCAATTCCAGTGTGCTTTCCCAGTTCCTGACATCACTTGACTCATACTTTGACATTCTTACTGTCTTTGACTCACCTATTGCCAATACTTACCAATCTTTTGACTTTGCTTACTGATTCTTCGCTTTTTGGCTTGCTAGTCCTTACCAATGCTTACCAATGCTTTCCAAGACGATTACCCATTGCTTACATTCCTTACTCATCAGTTACCAATCACTTACCAAGTGTTTGCACCTTGTTTTCCAAGGGCAACACCCCTGTACTGTATATAAATCACTGTACTTAGATAGCAAAAAAAAAAAAAGAAGACATCAGAGAGCCCCTCTTGCTCGCATTTATCATCACTCAGTAATTCATTCAGCAGCTTCAATAGTTGAGACTTTATTAAGGGTCTAACTATCATCTACTTCACTTATCCTTGTCTATCATCAATATACTTCACTCCAAGCCCTCCCTGAGTTCAGTGCAGCTTAGGACATCAAATTAAGTCGTCATCCATCCTTCTGTAGGCTGACAGCAGTCTACCCTATTGCATTCTCTCGCATTCCTGCTCCTTCTTCATCAGGAGCACCCCCAACCCTCAGCACTCATCTTTGAGTGTTGTAGCTTGCAAAAACCCTCCCAAAGAACAGGTTCTACCATCTAGGTACTGCATAGGCACACCACCACTTGCTCTTTTTGTCTTTTGTGTTGGTTTTGGTTGGTTTTCACCACTGAACCACACTTTGACTCACACCGATTCTCTGACTAACCTGCTTGCTCAATTGCAGGATATGAGGGGACCAATGCCTCCCCCACTTGTTTGAAATGTACCTGTCAAGTCTTTTGACTTGGCAGCAGATGAGGACAATGGCACAAACTGTTTGACTTTTGGCATGCCAGAACAATCAGAGATGAGGGATCTCTTCAAAGAAATATGCAATGGTGAACATTTATTTGGTTCTATTCATGTGATTGGTGACATCCATCAATTATGTAGGTGAACTTCCATCTGCACAGCAATCTCTTCAAATGGAATAATGGGGATTGGCACCTGTTCCACATTGTGATCAAGGTATGGGCATGAACTTAATCTGATAACCTTTGACATTGATAATTTTAGTCCTGAGCACCTTACATGCCACAGTATCTCACTACCACAAAAACACCATTCCCAGTGACATGCCATTCAATCCCACCCTCAATAGGCACCTTGTGTGGGTTGCAAATGCCATTGTGAGAGAATTGGGCACAGCTGCAAGGGACCAGTATGGTGCAGCCTCTCAGGGCCTTCAACTCATCAATATGCTCAATTTGATGGAAGTCATTCATTATCCATGTTCCACCTTTGAAAATTGTCCTGAGCCATTCATTGCCCACCAATCACACCCATCTTGCCAGTCTGTGGTAGAGATGGGTATCCTCTACTTGGTGTGCCGGATCAAGGTGGCCTCTGTACATCTGAAGCAGACTGCCAATATTGCAGGATGGCCTGTGCATTGGTTTGCAAACCTAGCAATGGACTTGGTAGGTTTTACATCAATTTTTCACAATGTGGGACTGATACATATTCCTTCAGAATCAGCTTAATAGCTTGATTCTGGTGATGGTGTTGCATGCCAGTTATACTCCTCCCCTCCTGGCATGCTACCATGTGTACCTCAGACACCAAGATGATGAGGTTAGCTTCCACAATCAAATGCAGCTAATTCCCCTTAGCACATTTTGCATAATCAACAATATCAGCATCATCATCCTGCATTGGACCCCACATGCAGCTGATCCCAATTCCATCTTTGCATTCCCTTGGTGGCTATATCATTTGGAGGAATACACAGCGGATTCCCAAAGATTGCAAGGCAAGGGATTGTTTTCTGCAGCCTGGGATTTTTTTAAGGTATGCTGCTTATTCTCATCACTGCAAATAGTTGATGATGGCCCAGGGCTTATGGCCATTGCCTGAGGTGCCAATTGCAGACCATCTCAATGGCCATATCTAGGAGCAGGTAAACTACTGCATTGAAAATATTTGGAAATATGCTGATGTTGTCAATGGTTGGGGTCAACAAATTGACCATTTCTACACTAGGTGGTGGGCATTGTGTAGGTTGTTGGGCATGCTGCTTCAATAGTTTACATGTTTTTGACTGTGGAGTTGGTTGTATATACATTGCTGTGAATGTCAATCATTTATGAGATACCACCCATTTGCATGATGTCTGAACCCCTGCCCATCCATGCAATGTCTGACAATTCACCCATCTGCATGATGGCCTGAGTAGGTTTACTTTTTTTGCAGTTTATGATGCACACCCTTTAGCTCTGAGTACCCACCCAATCTATGATGTTGAAGCACCTGCCCATTTGCAAAATCTTGGCAACACCACCTGTCTGAAGTTTGAGAGCCAGCATATCCTAATAAAATACAAGATCTGCATCACCTACTAAATCTTACATTAAATTTTGCAGCTTCAAATCAACAGTTCTCCAGTTGCAACTGGTCTAGGTAGTAGGTCATCCATCCATGGTGATTAACACATGGGAACATGCACTGACTGATGTACATTGGCACACATGTAGTATGCCAGGCATGCTCTGTCACCATCTACAGCTCCCACCCCATGCTCCAATGCTGAACCTGAAAATGCAATGATCATCCCTGGGTTATAGCACAGCTGCAGATTCAATGTTGGAATGACAAATTCCAAGGGCAGGTAGTTTCCCATGGTTACCAGCATGTCATACCATGGATCCTGTCCATTGATATCCCTGTGGTAACAAGTTGCCTGATCCACCATCATGGACATGCTGCTATACATGGAGCTCCATATCAGCAGTATGCAGCTCATATCTGAATCTGCCTGCTGTTCCACCTGTTTGCAAAGGCAGATCAACACTTCCCAGCCATCTGCATACATTCATGGATGGAAGACATGCAGGATTGCAGATAACAGGGCATTGGTGTCAGACATTTGGTCAACCCATTCCCTTGTAGAAGTGTTTTCCATCCTGGATTTGAGCAGCCATGAGGCTTCTGGGAAGCCATTTTGGGGCTTCAAGATGGATGAGCACTTTATTCACAAGGCAAGAAATGATCACCCACCCCATGACCCTGTTGAAACCATGTGGGTGACAGGTTGATGGTGCCTTTCAACTCAGCATTATCATGGAAATATGACTTGACAGTCTGCCATGCCTGTGGGGAACCCTTTATGCTCTCCCACAGTGGTTCCCTCAGAAGATGAAGGCAGTTCCATAAGTTGGCCTGCCATTCAAGTCAGTAGAATATGAGATTCTGCATTTCCTTACCCTTCTTTTTGGGCTGAGAGCATCCAGCAAATACCATACACAGATAGTGTTTAAGTCAGTCACCAGAATGGACAGCTCAGTCACTTCTGTGTATCTCTCAGCAGCTTCTGCATTGCAGGTTTTCCCACCCTGATTTTTCCTGATATTTACTGTGGAAAGATGAAAACTTCCATCACACCATTATGATGGACTTACTTGGGTGACAATAGGCCTGTGAGATTACTGACAATATGCAATCTGCTTCACATAACACCAGAAACAGAATCAATATATCTGGAAGGGCACAAGGTCTGCTGAATACCTCCTCTTGAAATCTGGCTTTCATGTATGACACAATGCAGTCTGTTAGTTCCATTTGCCATCTGTGGGGGGTTTTAGACATGTCTTGCATAGTATTCATGCTTGGGGTGGATGAGGTCAGAGTTGTATAGTGGGTGAGCCACTTGCAGCTTGTTGCAAAATTATGGCATCTCAGGATGCTTGCCTCAATATTTTACTGTGATCTGATCAATATGTTGTGACACTATACATGTTGCTATTGACAGGCCTGCCCATGTGTTGTGACCATGTAATTGATATTGCTGAAAGGCCTGTCTTTATGTTGTGGCATGGGTGCATCTTACTAGATGGGCCTGTCCATGTGTTGTGACCCTGTAAATGATATATATTGAAGGGCCTGTCTTTATGTTGCAACAGGTACATCTTACTATGGACAGGCCCACCCATGTGTTGTGATGGTATAAATGGTATTACAGAAGGGCCTGTCCATATGTTGTGATGCTATAAATGACATTACTGATGGGCCTGTCTTTATGTTGTGGCAGGGATGCATCTTACTAGATGGGCCCATCTATGTGTTGTGATGCTGTCAATGATATTACTGATGGGCCCATCCTTATGTTGTGACAGGCATACATCTTGCTATGGACAGGCCCATCTATATGTTGTGACAGGGGTATATTATCCCAAAGATGGGCCCTTCCATATGTTGCCAACTCTGTAATCTATCATAGAGGGGCCCCTCTTTATGTTGTGACCCTATAAAGCATATGATGGGCAGACCCATCCTGATATTGTGACTGGGGTGCACCCTACCATGGATGGGCCCATCCATGTCTTACAGTAGCTCAGCATACTTAATTGGTTGTGGGCCTGTCTATATGTTGCAGCATCCTTACCCTCCACAGGCCCTCCCATATGTTGTGGAATTGTGCTTACAGGCCCATACATATGTTGCTCTCACTATAGGCCCTCAGGCCTGTCCATGTGTCATGGCTAATCTATTTAGACAGGCCCATTGCAGGGTCTATATAAGTGTTGGCATTTTGGCACACAGGCTACCAATATGTTGTGACTAAATGGACTACATGGGGTCAAGCTTCCAGACAATAATCCTGATGACAGGCCTGATGGTGGGGGCAATGGTGATGGGGATGACCCCAAAGACCCAGATGAGTCACCTGAAGACCCAGTCCTTGCCTTGACCAGAGCTATCCATGAACTTGCAAAATCTAGCATCTCATTCTATGCTAGGACTTCATGTCTAAAGTCTCTTTCTCTTGCAGAGACCTCATGTCCTTTCATTGGCTTCACCTACTCTCATCTTTGTCTTCACTGCTTTTGATTTGGACTGCAAGTTATTCATTCACAAGTTGTAATCATCTACTAGACTACTAGTAGTAGTACACTTTTTCAGTAATCACTACACTACAAAACATGCACTATAGGGCTATCCCATACTACTACCAACTTGTGGTGATTAAATTGGTAGTAGTTTACTAGCCCATTAGCCAATGACCCTAATCAATTACACTTTGTTGGTAATCAAAAATGCTGACTCTAGAGCTATTCTGTACTGCTACTGACTTGTGGTAATCAGATTGGTAGTAGTTTACTAGCCCACTAACCAACAATCCTAATCAAGTTCACTTTCTTGGTAATCAAAAAAGTGCACTCTAGGGCTATTCCATTCAACTACTAACTTGTGAGAATCAAATTGGTAGTAGTCTACTACAACAAACATTAAACTACACTACACTTTTTTGGTAGTCAAAAATGCAGACACTATATAGCACAACACTAATCAGGTAATCAAAAATGCAGACACTACCCAACCAACCACTACATTTTTGGTAGTGAAAAATGTAGAACCACAGGAATTAGTCACAGAATGGTGATGTCATAATGAAAGTTGTAGTGCCTGATCATGAGACCATGAAACTCTGCTTACCTTATCATGAAGTGCAAAAATCCATGAGAGAAATGCAAAATACTTGGAAAATCACAAGTCTTTCAACATATTATGTCATTAGATTGTGATGACATCATAAGTAATGTTATAGCTCCTGACAGGATGATCACAGTGGTGTGCTTGCTTCACCACAATTCACAAAAGTGGGTGAGCTACAGGCTAAAGAAGTTCTACTACTAAATCACTACCAACTCACTACCACCTAGCACTACCTGGTAGCAAGTAACAAGTGAAAATACCAACTGTACAGACTACCAACAATAGCTACCAAGCTCAGCAACCTACATGTGGGTGCCTGTGGGGGACTGTACTGCTGTGATGCTGTGGTGCTGTTGCACTGTGAGTCTGTAGGATGGTGTGGGACAGTGTGGGCCATGCTAGCCATGGGACCATTACACTGTGGGTGACCTGTAACACCCCATGAATACTGTGCTAAAACCAGGAATTTACTGATGCCTACAATTGCAACCTCATGTTCTGTGAACTTGCTCTCTCTTCAGCTCTGGAACTTGCATTTGAAGAGAAGAAAGAAGGTTCTGCAACTGTCAGTTCAGATGCAGAAGATCTAAGTTGGATATTTGGAACTCTCAGATGACTCAGATGTAGAAGCCTAGTGTACAAATGCTGTAGAAAATGAAAATCTCCATTTTTCTATAATTTACTATCACAGGCCCAAGCCCTCTGAAGCCAGGACCAATGCATCACTAATTGCATTTTAGAGTGGGGTAGCTGATAGAAATTTTGCAATCATGCCTACATGTGCAAACACTTGGACTTGATGCAAATCTGCATGCCATATTGATAGATGATGCATGATGTGTGTTAAGAGGTCACACAAAATGTACATTTCTGAGATTCACGTTGCAACAGGGGTAGCTATGGACATGCGATCAAAGGATCGATCGGATTATGAATATGTATGTCGCTACCGAGTCGCGGAGATAATTTACGTCCAGTTCTGTTTAGCTTACAGACCTACATATTGCTTGGCTTTGTCTGTTATCCGTGATGTGCCGCACGACTCCAGTGTCTCGAGCGAATAAAATACTGCTGGAATAAGAAAAACACGCAGAGTACTACCGTCTCCTCATCAACGATACAACACGACGCTGTGCTCTGATGGTGCAATGAAAGTACCCACGAATGGGTGCTTGGTAACATATGCTATTATGCCCCCTTCCCCTCTTCTTCCAACACCGGGCGCCTGCGACTTACACACTCGCAGTTCCATCACGATGTTCTCTCCCCTCACCACTCTCTAGGCTACCTTCTTCATACACGACATCACGAGCCACATCTCGAGTACGCTCCTGCTCATCCGAGGCACGCGGACTCTCTAGTCCGCGCAACCCGAGACCCGGAAGGACGTCCAAAGCGGATGAACCGCGATCGTCATTACCGCCACCGTGGTTGTACGTCCGAGAAGTTGGCTCTGGTTCGCTTTCGGGTCCATCGTCTTCACGCGGGGTGCGTTTCCAGTCTTTTTCGCGGTCGTTTGCTCTGCCTCGCCCAGGCCGTCTTTCGCGTCCTCTCCCCCTCTCGCTTCTTCTCTCCATCTCCCTCTCTCCATCCCTCCCTTCCCTGATGGCATCTCTCGTTTCCCTCGCCATTTCTGTGTCCCTTGTCGTACCGCTCACCCTGCCGTACCCCTGTAACGTCTTCACGATCGCGCAAAAATAAACGAGGCCCAAGAAGAAAAAGGCTGAGATGAGCACTCGGGGGCCAATTGCTGCGTTGGGGCTGAGTGGGGAAGGTGTGACTGGATCGGCTGTGGATCCGGAGTGCCATACGAAAGCGAGGATAGAGACGATGAAAAACATCATGGACCTGCATATATGCGTGATGAGAAAGGGAGAGGAAGGGAAGAGAGAGGGGGAGACGCACCAAGCCAGCCATATCCCGGGCAACGCCAGCATTACCCAGACGTTCCACAAAATGAATGTTGTGGTTCTCTGTGTCTCCTGCGCCCACCGCGTGGCCTTGTACATGCTTTTCATGGTCGCGAATCGGATGATGTATACGCATCCGTACAAGAGGGACATGAGTGCGCAGGTGAGCGAGAGGAGTGCTGTCGTGCGTACGAGGGGGTCGTAGGACATTTCTTGGTTTTGGAACATGGATAGGATGGCTCTAAGAAAAGGTGTGATGAGATGGATGTGAGACGCATAGAATGTCACTTACGAGAGTAGTAGTGCGGAGACGATGTTGAGCGTCTTCCATTCTCGGAGGAGGGAATCGATGAAGGACTCCCAGGAACTCTTGAACCTGACCAGTGCAGGACCTACGTTTGCCGTAGTCCAGTCGTCCGAAAAAGGTAGACCGTGATCGTGATGATATACATTAGGCGTCTGTGGAATGGGGCTCATTCTTGCACGTCGATCCCAGGTACGGTTGCTGGCTTCACATGCACGGAGTAACCTGTCGATATCTGGCTGGCTGACTTCGGCTTCTTCGAAGAGCCTCGCGATGCGCGAGAAATACAAGGAAGGGAGTCGTAGCATTAGGTGTAGGTATACTTGTCTTGGGAGCGTGTCTGTGATGAAATCCTTCGCGCGCTGAGCGTGTTTACGGATGCGGTCTCTAGGATTCGGACAGGGGAAGCAACAGAAAAAGAGGGATTCTTCGCACGCGACGGGGTCGACGAATGGGCGATGGCCCTGTTCGACGTCTGGACTGTTATATAACGAGAACCTGCGAAACCGCCTGCTGAAGGGGTCTACTGGTACGAAGGGCGTTTCGCGTTCACGTTCTTGGCGGTGAAGTCCCCACTGGAGTATGCCGCGGATGGGCGAGGTCGGTCGTGAGCGTGCTGCAGACCTTGGCGGGGAGTCGATCAGGCTGGGTGGTTTGCGTGGTGAGGCGGTATTTGGGGCATTGACGTTGACGCGTAGAGGAGATGATGAGGATGGAGAGGGACGAGTGGGGTCTGATGAACGCGTGTCTCTGAGGAGTGGGTGGTGGAGTTGAGAGTGGGGTGTGCGGGTGTTGGTGGGGTATCTGTTGGGCGAGTCTGAGGCTGTGGATGGAAAGGGGGTCGACGAGGCCATTCTTGCTGGGTATTCTTGCAAGTCTTGAGTGGTATCGATGGTATTCCGGTGGTCCCCTTTGCTCTGGTGGTACTCCGGGGGAATGCAACGGCGGCCTCCCCCCTCCGACGTTCTTAGTCGGACTTAAATAAGGCGGCTGAACGGCGCCTTCCAAATATATCCAGCTAGGGGCATGTGTATGAGGGCGTGACTAAGCGTGTCACGGTGTGACCTGTCCTCTCGACCAACCGCAGACACTCAGTCTCCTCATTCTTATCGCGATGGGATGGCATTCGCTGAAGTCATCCATTACCTGACTTGTATTTGGAGTTGGTGATGGATCTGGGTGGATGAGCCATCCAAGGTCGACCAGCTGGGAGGATTCAGTGGCGACGGGGAGGCGGGGTGGTAGGGAATAGCCAAGGCCAAACACGACCAAACCAGGGTGGTCCCTCTGTCGACAACAGCAGACTCTGCAGCGAGGTCACCCGAGGCCGATTAAAGTTCCGTTGCATGACAGCCCCCTGAGATGTCACGTGACATACCGCCGGCATCTTCTTGGCGGCGTCGTTCTTCCGAGTCTGACAGGTACGTGTTTTGTACCATGAAGGTCATCCAGTTAGGTAGAGCAAGGATGTCATGTTGGTATCCTTGTTCACAATGAGGGTTTGTGAGGCGTGTGTACATGCAGTTTTCATTCGAGCTGTGCGACACTTTGTTCAGGTACGGAACAAAACCATAGAAGCACCGAGGCAGCGATGGCCCTTCTGATTTTTCTTTTCATTAAGCAACGAGTGTTAATAGATTGGCGGTTATCTGTTATCAATGGCCAAGTATGACCGTATTTGTTCTAGTATGATCATTTGGAATGTCACGACTGTTCAGCGGCGTTTTCTAAGATGGAAGAAGAAGGCGGAGACCCGTTGATACCACCAGGAGGGACACCAGAATACCCTCAAGATGTTTAAATACCCCCAGGACAGTAACCAACGAAAATAATATGGCCTCAGGATCGTCGACCACCTGTCCTCCGAGTCTATCCCCAGGCTCAAACTTACCTTTCAGACTCCCCAACAGTCCCGCACGTCACACCTCCTCACCCCTTCTGCTCCGTCAGGATGCCACTCCCTCCTCTTCAAGTGGTCTACGTATCCATATCCCAACTATCTCCACCGCGTCACAGCGCAGACAACCGGACTTGCAGAGATCACCAATCTCGCCCACATACAAGATTTCCCGGTGGGGACGTCACCGCCAGGAACCACCGTTCATACCTGTAGACCCCGTCAACCAGGGACTAGATATCAAACAGAGTCAGTCGATCCGGTCACGTCTCCCTTTTTTTTTGCTTCACCTGTTGAAATCCTATAGAACCAATTCGTAAATATGGGGCGAGGGATTGTCTCACAAATATGCTCAGGCAGGCATATCTGCTCTTGATGCTGGGACTTCCCTCCTTGTACTTCTCGAGGATTGCAAGGGTCTCCGTATCAACAGGTTGATCCGTGCATGCCAAGCCAATCAGGATCGGCGTGCAAGGATGAGCCCCATCCCACAGATGGCCCATGTACATCGTCACGATCACGGTCTACCGTTTTCAGATGACTGGACAACAGGAAACGAGAGTCAGCAGCTGATCAGATTCAAAAATTCGTGGGAGTCGTTCATCGATTCTCTCCTCCGAGAATGGAAGACGCTCAACCTCGTCTCCGCACTGTTACTGTCGTAAGTGATTGTCATATGTATGTATGTGTTACACCCGTTTTATCACATTATCTCTTAGAGCCACCCTGTCTATGTTCACGAACCAAGAAATCGCCTGCAACCCCGCCATACGCTCCATGGCACTGCTCTCGCTTACCTTCGCACTCATGTCCCTCTCATACGGGTGCATATACATCGTCCAATTTTCGACCATGAAAAGCATGTATAAGGCCACAAGGTGGGCGCAAGAAGTGCAGGGAACAAGTACAAATATACTTTGGAACGTCTGGATAATGCTGGCATTGCCTGGGGTGTGGTTGGCTTGGTACGTGATCGTGCTCTCTTCTGCCCCCCTCTCTGCTTTCCCCTTTACTTCTCATGCCGCATACATGCAGGTCCATGATCCTTTTTATTGCCTCTATCCTCGTGTTCGTATGGCGCTCCGGATCCACAACCGATCCATCTACTCCTTCCTCACTCCCCCCAACCGAAGCGTACACTACTAAGACGTTTGTTTCATTCTTTTTCTTCGTGGGCGGCATCTATTTTAGCGCCATCGTGAACACGTTACACGGATACGGGAGGGTAAAGGCGGGGGAAGCGGTGGCAGAGGCGGCAGCGAGGGAAACGAGAGATCCCAGAAGAGAAAGAAGAGAAAGCAGAGATGTAGACCGTGAGATGGAGATGGGGGCAACAGGCATAAAGGAGAAAGGACATAGGGGAAAAGTCGTGATGGTGCTGTGGGTGCATAAGTCGCAGGGGCATACATACATTATCAAGTGCGTTTATTCAACTCATGAGTATACATACCATTGCATCGTGTCGTATATCCAGTGGACATTCGTCAAGATACCTTGTATAGTACACTATGTCTTGTTCTTGTTCCAGGAACATTTAATATGCTCGAGACGCTCGAGTAACCATGTGACGTGCGAATTTGAGAACATACATGTGTCAACGTAATGAGTGAGCAAACTTCGAGAATAACCTTGGGTGGGATCCCTGAGAAATGATTCAGAGGTGACCTGGTGATCAGTGATAGGTGAATTCTAAAGTTTAACGAGGCTTATGATATTGGAGGGTATCGTAGGGCTGCCGTTCCAGGGCACGGAGCAGTCTTGGTCTGGAAAGCATCTTCTGTGAGCCATGATTTCGCCGGCTCAGACGCTCTGGTAGCATGGAAAATCAGGCTAAATGACGAATGATCGAAAAAGAGGAGGATACGGTTTAGATTGCAGGTAAGAAAATGAGGATTTCAGCCATTCTTACGAATACTCAACATTTGTGCATCCAAGGCTTCCTGTGGTTTTCGTCTTCGTGATGGTTTGTAAGCTTGGAAGTCAAGTTTTTTCCATTCCTTCTTTCTGACCTGCGTAGCTACCTTCATTGTGGACGCCTGGCCGTCGACCATTCATGGATTCTAGTCATTTACGTAATGCCACGGTCACAATGTGACGTAACTTCATCCAGGCTGTGGCGGGGTTGCGTGGCCAGTCGACCGACCGCAGACAGTCGAGTGTAATGCAAAAAAGGTCAACAAAAATTCGTTTGCACATTTTTCGAAGGTTGAATTTGTACCACGACAACCCCACGAAGCTATCCTCATTTTCGGTGTCTCATTTTTTTCCTGTCTAGTTGATCCTCTCTGACCACGACGGGGTGGAATTGCATTATACCACCGTATGCATCCGCTATCTGACTCGTATTCCGTGGTGGGTGATGGATGGCGGTGGATGGGCCATCCAAAGGGCGACTAGCTGGGAGGATGAAGTAGGGACGGGGAGACGAGGGAGGTGGGGAACAGCCACAGCCAAACACAACCAAACACAGGTGACAAACACAAAGACGGCTCAGTCGACGACGACAGCGACAACAACGTCAGCGTGGATGCATCCTCGTCGTCGCGGAGGGGACAGACTCACAATAAAACTGCCACCAGCAGGCCATCGCCAACCGGATGATAATAGCATGCTGTCGCCCGCCAGTGGCTCAGAGTATCACGACAGCAGCGAACCCGTCGAAATGGACATCAACCAGGAGGAACCAGAGGAACAACAACCAGAGCCTTTCACTCAGACAAGAGGTGGTCGTCGTATCAAACGCCCTGACTACTACGAGTCGCAGTCGGAGCAGGACCCAAGCGACCTCTTCAACAACGACAACCACGTCATAAACAACACCTCTCGACGCAGCAACCACCAGGATGATGACGATGAGGAGGACCAACAACCTCGACGCTCTACACGTTCAAAGCCAAGACGTGGGTCCGGGCTTGCTGATTTCATCGTTTCTGATGAGGAAGATTCCAAGAAATACCGTCTCCGCGAGAGACGGAAACCACCTACGCCACCTCCTCCAAAGACGTCAAGCGGTCGTGTAAGCAGACAGCCCCAGCGCTTCATCCATTCCGTCGCCGCTCGAGGAGAACAACAGAAGCGCCCCACACGAAAGACACGGCGCACAGCAGCCGAGCTCGACGACGGCTATGTCGACCAAGGAACAGACGGCTCGTCCTCAGAGGCATCTTTAGCCAACGCACCACGCACATCCTCAGACGTTGAACTGGACCAAGACGCAGAGGGTGAACCAGACCCAGACGCCGAAGGCGAAGGCGAAGTGGAAGTGGAGCAAGAAGACGGCAGACCTTACGCGTTCCGTCGACGCACCAAGATCAACTATGCCGTGCCACCCCCTCTGGAAGAACTTAAAGCTCCTCCTCCTCCTAGGAATCGTACAACGGGCGGAAGAGGCGGAAAGAGGCGCGGCCCAGGGTGGAGCGCTACGGGAGCAGAGCTTGGCAGGTGGATGGGTGTGCATGACGACTCGGTGCGTTTGCATGGACATTTCTCTATCCTCACGTATCGAGCCCACTTTAGGACTCGGACGTTCCTCTCAGAACTCCCAGGAGGAACCTGGGCGACGGCGCGCTGTTGGGTGCCGGGGCCATGTCTGCCGGGGGATTGCTACCTGGCGACTTTGCAGCTGCAACGGCAGGAACGCCCTCTAATCTTGGTAAAATAGGTGAAGCCGGTACGTATGCCTTTTGTGTCGTTTGTTCAATGCTGACTGTGTGTGTAGCTCTGGCCGACGCCGACCCACTAGGTGTCAACCAAAACGTGACGTTTGACGAAATAGGTGGCCTCGACGATCGTACGTGCTACTAAAATGGATTTGCGTGTGTCGTGCTGACAGTGAAATAGACATACATGCGCTCAAAGAAATGACTCTGCTGCCCCTTCTCTATCCCGAGGTGTTCCAGCGCTTTGGGCTCACTCCTCCCCGTGGGGTACTCTTCCATGGACCTCCAGGGACGGGTAAGACGTTACTGGCACGTGCACTCGCAGCGACTTGTAGATCGAATGGCAAGTGCATATGTGGGCGTTCTTATCTTTACTCACGCATACACGCACTAACTTGCTTTTCGTTCTAGCTTTCTTCATGCGCAAAGGCGCAGACTGCCTCTCCAAATGGGTCGGCGAAGCTGAACGTCAACTCCGCCTTCTCTTCGAAGAAGCTCGCACCTGCCAGCCCAGCATTATCTTCTTCGATGAAATCGACGGCCTTGCACCCGTCCGGTCCTCCAAACAAGACCAGATCCACGCTTCGATCGTATCGACGCTTCTTGCGTTGATGGATGGGATGGACGGACGCGGACAGGTCATCGTCATTGGCGCGACGAATCGACCGGATGCGGTCGATCCGGCGCTGAGGAGACCAGGCAGGTTTGATAGGGAGTTTTATTTCCCTCTGCCAACTTTAGAAGCGCGAGAGAGGATCTTGGGCATTATGACCAGGAAGTGGCAGGGATGGGAAGGGGAGCAAGGTGCAGAAAATGTTAAAGGGTTGGCTAGGATGACAAAAGGATACGGTGGAGCTGATTTGAGGGTGAGTTGTTGAGTTGTATTGGTTGATGTGAGGACTGTTAACCCGTGATGACGGTACGCAGGCACTCTGCACGGAAGCAGCCTTGAACGCGATACAGAGACGGTACCCGCAAATATATCAATCTAACGATCGATTGTTACTCAAACCGGAGACTATCGGCGTAACATTGCGAGATTTTATGATTGCAGTCCCCAGTGAGTCTTCAGTGTCTTCTTTTTGCGAACAGATGTACTGACGTACACACCAAACAGAACTTGTACCCTCTTCCGCACGTTCCACTTCGACCTCGGCGTCCCCACTCCCTGCACACCTCGTTCCACTTCTTGGAGACGCCCTCGACCGAGTCAAGTCTGCGATGGATAAAGTCCTACCGGTGTCGAAGAAGAAGCGGTCAGCGTTGGAGGAGGCTGAGTGGGAGGATCGGAATGGGGAAGAGGGCGCATTGGAAAGGGAGATGATAATGCAGTGTGAGTGCTTCTTTTTGTTTCTGTATCGTAGTCTTCTCTCGTTCGTCGTGAATTGACATGTACAAAAACTATCGGACAACAGCGATGGAAACGATGCGCGTCTTTCGACCGCGTGTGGTCATCCATGGTCCAGCGGGGATGGGTCAAGCCCACATCGGTGCAGCAGCGTTGTATCATTTGGAAGGATGTCATGTCCAAACCTTGGATTTGGGAACGTTAATGGGAGACTCAACAAGGGTGAGAGTCGTTCTTTTTTTTTCTTTGATGACTCTATAAACCACGCGTGACATGCGCGCTGCAGACACCCGATGCAGCCGTCGTCCAGCTATTCGTCGAGGCAAAACGACATCCCCCTTCAGTCATATACATCCCCTCCCTCTTGAGTTGGTGTACCGCCGTGCCCGAAGCAACACGTTCAACCGTACGCGCGATGCTCGAGTCTCTTTCGCCGACCGATCAGGTGTTATTTCTCGCCGTCGCCGATGGGCCCTTGTCGTCGTTACCGTCAGACGTGAAGACCTGGTTCGGTATCACACGTGGTTCTCGTATCGCGCTCGACCCGTCTACGCCTGCATCCCGCGAGGCTTTCTTTGCCTCCCTCATCGCAGACATCCGCCGTCCTCCCAACGCGTACCCTGATGGAATTGCACGGCGCAAACGCGTGCTGGAGGTTCTCCCGCTAGCACCACCACCGGAACCGAGACAGCCGAGTGCAGCGGAGTTGGCGGTACAGGTTGAGGCGGATCGGAAGGTGATGACGGTGCTCAAATATCGGTTGGGGCCGATCTTGACGGAGTTGAAGAGGAAGTTTAAGAGGTTTACTAAAAGGGCTAGGGTGAGTGTCGGCACCCTAATTATTATTATTTTCTTCATTCTGACGTGGTTGGTTGTTGCTGATGATTTGTTTGTTACAGGAAGATTATGACTTCGATGCTGTTATTCCGCCGACCACCACTGGTGACGCTGTTGATACTGCAAATAGTGCTGATGCTGGAGGCACTGGTACCGGTGTAGTGACCGAAGTTGAGATTGTGGCCTCTTCTTCGAACGTCATGATTCAGGATGTGAACGGGATCGTCGAGGTGACGAACAACGAGAAGGTACAAGAGGTGGTGCATCACCACCTTGGCGAAGTGAATGGGATTGTTGGGGATGGTGGTAATGACCATCATGATGTGCATCTACCAGGAGGGCCG
Organism: Pisolithus orientalis; assembly: GCF_024613125.1. Lineage (NCBI taxonomy): Eukaryota > Fungi > Basidiomycota > Agaricomycetes > Boletales > Pisolithaceae > Pisolithus > Pisolithus orientalis. The sequence goes on along the minus strand of NW_026260849.1, from coordinate 113,960 downwards.
TCAGCTTTGTCGGTGGTACCATCCACCAATCCGATGTTGTCGCAGGTTCAGGCGCAGGTCCAACTGCTTCCGCCGTCATCGTTTCCTTCTTCGAGCCAAAACCAGGCGCAGTCGTCGCATATACCGCAGCAAGGACAGATGGAACCTGACACTTCAGAACCACAACCACCGCAACCGCAACTGCAGCCGCATCCCACCGTTCAACTCCCCATATTGTATGACATGGACCTGGAACGGATGCACATCGATCTATACAAAGACAAGTACCTCACGCCTCAAGATTTCCTAGACGACATCCGGAAGATCGTACACAACGCGACTGTGTGCGTCCATAAAGATCCGGATCGGTTGCATAAAGCCCAGGCGATGTTGACTGCGGCGGAAATGTCTATGTTGGAGTTCGATCCGCAGTTTGGGGTGGAGTGTCGGAGGATGGCTGCGCGTGAACGGAAGAGAAGGGAGGAGAGAAGGAAGGAGAGGGAGAAAGAGAAAGAGAAAGAAAGGGCAAATGGGAATGGTGGTGGTGCAGAGCAGAATGGGAACGGGAATGGGGCGTACGCTCCGGGAACGCGTAGGAGTGCACGGCATAATGGACAACAGCCCGAAATTCAGATCACGGATCCGCTCCAGCTTGAGAGACGGTTGAAGCGTGCACGTTCGTCTGGTGAGATGTCGGGTGGGGGGTCGCCTGATGCGGGACCCGGAGACGACAAGGACAAGGACAAGGACAAAGTCGAGTCTGGTACCAGCCCTAGACAGCAGAAACGGGCGCGGACGGTATCGAGCGAGGATGACGAACATGATCCGATCGATTTCATTAGGCCTTGTAGTAGCTCGCAGCAGCGACAAGCGCCCAGCGTGGTCAGGTTTGCGAATGGAGGTCAACTGGTTCAGGAAGACATGGTATCTACTTTCGTTTCGGATCCGCCCCCTCAACAACGTCCGGGGGTCATCGTACAGAATGGAGTTGGACCGGACACGATGGTTGTCGACCATCATTATCGACCCGCCGCTTTGTCAAGTCAGGACAGCTTCAACCCGTTCCTGGTCGTCGACCCGATACTGCCTCGGCCTCAACCAGAAAAAATGCCGACTATGTCGATATCGCGTCTGCTCAATGGAGACACGCATGCGTCTTCCAGTAGTCGTAATCCCACCCCTACGCCGAGTCCTATCCCCCCACCGCAGCAGCAGCAGAGTAACGAGCTCCCACACTTCCCACCCATACCTTCATTGCATTCTCCCCCACGCACACCTGTGCGCCCATCTGCCGATCCTGCACCTTCACATCTAAGCGCCGAGCCAATGGTCGTGTCTCCACCGCCACGAGAACCCTCGCGCCCGCCTACCCCTCTGCCCGACTTCCACGTCGATGGAGAGCTCCTGTCGACTTTCCAATATCAACTGACATCCAAGACAGACCAGTTTTCGGTGGAGATGCTTGAACAGCTTCGAGCGATATGTGTTGGTTGCGTCTGGAGACACCGTACGGAATGGAACAGGGACGCTCTCGTTCGGGAACTTGTCGGTGTGCTGGACGAGTATTTGGACGATGCCACCGCTGCCGCTGGAGACGTCGGTTCGTCATCGTCATCGCCTGTGTATGGCTCATTTTAATAGTCGTTCGTTGCGTCTTCATCCTTCCGTTTCTTGTTCTTGACCTTTCTTTTTGCTTAGCCACCTAGATTATCGTCTTTATTCGACTTTTTTCTTCCCTCGATCGCGTGTATTTTATATGCTCATAAAGTGTAGCGGAAAACAACAATCACCTATAATGATGATATGCTCAGAACCTCCGTCAACATTTGATACTACGATTCTCGAGCTCTCCTACGTCTGCCGGGATGCGAGCTTTGACTCGGACTGCATAGATGCCTCATACATATTCCGTCAACAACTGTGAGGAAGGGGGGGCGCATCAGGAGGCAAAGAGAAGAGTCCCTGCGACCTCAGGATCGATGACGGCGATGATTCTGTCGAAGCGACGTGGGAGGGCGTGCAAACGGACGTGCAGTCTGTAGCAAGAGGAGTGGGTTCGTCGGAATCCGGACACTGACAGGTGAATCCCCAGAGGGGCAGAGGGGGGGAGTGACCATTATGGTATCAAATGTTGTAACATGAAATAATTTAAACACACTAGTCATTAGAGAATGTGTGATGTTACATAGAACATCACAAGTAAATGATAAATGATTTGTATGTGATAATACTAATGACCTTTAACCAAGTCTTCCAATGTTGACCCACAAAACATCAGATTATTGGCTCAATGTTTACTTCATAAACATGACATTTAAAACAATATTTGTTATGTGCAAAAACATGCTACTGAGATTGCATATTAACATGCTAAATATTTTCAATCAAATCACACTGATTTGTCTCCCAGAGAACATGATAAATAAAGAGTGTATTAAAGTGTCCTGTTGTACCACAGAACATGATAAGTGGTATCTGTAACCATCAATGCTATCACTGCCTGTCCTTGCTCAACCACCCTATCACATGCTGTCACATGATCTTATCTCATGGAATAAACCTCAGTCAGTCATGATATGTGCCACCTGACTTTTTATACTTGAGTATTCTGTGTCCTTTGTTGTTTTTTCTTGCAACAACACATTGATGACACACATTATAATGTTCTGTGGTAGAACAGGATAGTCCAAAATCCATGGTTGCCCTGACTGACTAGAGAAAGAGTAGCCTCTGATAGCACCCCCACCACTCATGAATGTCCCCAGTCCACTTTTGAAAGTGAAAGAGCACAAGGCAGTTCATGCAAGAAATGGGGAGTTCAGCATGACCCCATGTAGTCCATTTAGTCACAACGTATAGGTAGCCTGTGTGCTGAAATGCCAACACTTATATAGACCCCATGACAGGCCTGAGGGCCTATAGTGAGAGCAACATATGTATGGGCATGTAAGTGCAATTCCACAACATATGGGAGGGCCTGTGGAGGGTAAGGATGCTGCAACATATAGATGGGCCTGTGACCAAGTAAGTATGCTAAGCTACTGTAAGACATGGACAGGCCTACCTATTGTATCATGAAGAAGGTCACAACATATGGACAGGCCTGCCTGTCATATGCTTTATAGGGTCACAACATAAAGAGGGGCCCATCTATGATAGATTACAGAGTTGGCAACATATGGAAGGGCCTGTCTTTGGGATAATATACCCCTGTCACAACATATAGACAGGCCCATCCATAGCAAGATGTACACCTGTCACAACATAAGGATGGGCCCATCAGTAATATCATTGACAGCATCACAACACATAGATGGGCCCATCTAGTAAGATGCATCCCTGCTGCAACATAAAGACAGGCCTGTCAGTAATGTCATTTATAGCATCACAACATATGGACAGGCCCTTCCATAATACCATTTATACCATCACAACACATGGTGGGCCCATCCATAGTAAGATGTACCTGTCACAACATAAAGACAGGCCCTTCAATATATATCATTTACAGGGTCACAACACATGGATGGGCCCATCAATAGCAACATGTATGCCTGTCGCAACATAAAGATGGGCCCATCAGTAATATCATTTACAGTGTCACAACACATAGATGGGCCAATCTAGTAAGATGCACCCCTGTCACAACATAAAGATGGGCCCATCAGTAATATCATTTATAGTGTCACAACATATGGAAGGGCCCTTCAGCAGTATCATTTATGTGGTCACGACATAAGGATGGGCCCTTCAGCAGTATTATTTATATGGTCATAATGTATGGATGGGCCCTTCAGTAATATCTTTTATATCACCATAAGACAAGGATGGGTCCATCTAGTAAGATCCACCCCTGTCACAACATAAGATGGGCCCAACACCAATAGCATGTATAGCATCACAACATATTGATCAGATCACAGCAAAATATTGAGGCAAGCATCCTGACATGCCATAATTTTCCAACAAGCTGCAAGTGGCTTGCCCACTATACAACTCCAACTTCATCCACCCCAAGCATGAATACTATGCAAGACATGTCTAAAACCCCCACAGATGGCAAATGGAACTAACAGACTGCATTGTGTCATACATGAAAGCCAGATTTCAAGAGGAGGTATTCAGCAGACCTTGCACCCTTCCAGATATATCAATTCCATTTCTGGTGTTATGTGAAGTGGTTCACATATCATCAGTAATCTCACAGGCCTATTGTTGCCCAAGTAAGTCCATCATAATGGTGTGATGGAAGTTTTCATCTTTCTGCAGTCAATGTTGGGAAAAATTGGGGTGGAAAAACCTGCAATGCAGAAGCTGCTGAGAGATATGCAGAAGTGACTGAGCCATCCATTCTGGTGACTGACTCAAACACCATCCATGTTTGGTATTTGCTGGATGCTCTCAGCCCAAAAAGAAGGGTAAGGGAATGCAGAATCTCATATTCTACTGACTTAAAGGAATGGCAGGCTGACATATGGAACTGCCTTCATCTTCTGAGGGAACCACTGTGGGAGAGCATAAAGGGTTCCCCACAGGCATGGCAGACAGACAAGTCATATTTCCACAATAATGCTGAGTTGAAAGGCACCATCAACCTGTCACCCACATGGTTTCAACAGGGTCATGGGGTGGGTGATCATTTCTTTCCTTGTGAATAAAGCACTCATCTGTCTTGAAGCCCCAAAATGGCTTCCTGGAAGCCTCATGGCTGCTCAAATCCAGGACAGAAAACACTTCTACAAGGGAATGGGTTGACCAAATGTCTGACACCAATGCCCTGTTATCTGCAATCCTGCATGTCTTCCATCCATGAATGTATGCAGATGGCAGGGAAGTGTTGATCTGCCTTGGCAAACAGGTGGAATGGCAGGTGGATTCAGATATGAGCTCCATGTATAGCAGCATGTCTGTGATGGTGAATTGGGCAACTTGTTACCACAGGGATATCAATGGATGGGATCCATGGTATGACATGCTGGTAACCATGGGTGACTACCTGCCCTTGGACTTTGTCATTCCAACATTGAATCTGTGGCTGTGCTACAACCCAGGGATGATCATTGCATTTTCAGGTTCAGCATTGGAGCATGGGGTGGGAGCTGTAGACAGTGACAGAGCATGCCTGGTGTACTACATGTGTGCCAATGTACATCAGTCAGTGCATGTTCCTGTGTGTCAATCACCATGGATGGATGACCTACTACCTAGACCAGTTGCAACTGGAGAACTGTTGATTTGAAGCTGCAAAATTTAATGTAAGATTTAGTAGGCAATGTGGATCTCGTATTTTATTAGGATATGCTGGCTCTCGAACTTCAGATGGGTGGTGTTGCCAAGATTTTGCAAATGGGCAGGTGCTTTGACATCATAGATTGGGTGGGTACTCAGAGCTAAAGGGTGTGCATCATAAACTGCAAAAAAAATAAACCTACTCAGGCCATCATGCAGATGGGTGGGGGTTTGGACATCATGTGAATGGGCAGTATCTCATAAATGATTGACATTCACAGCAATGTATATACAACCAACTCCACAGTCAAAAACATGTAAGCTATTGAAGTGGCATGCCCAACAACCTGCACAATGCCCACCACCTAGTGTAGAAATGCTCAATTTGTTGACCCTGACTGTTGACAACATCAGCATATGTCTGAATATTTTTGATGCAGTAGTTTACCTGCTCCTCAATATGGCCATTGAGATGGTCTGCAATTGGCACCTCAGGCAATGGCCATAAGCCTGCACCATCATCAACTATTTGCAGTGATGAGAATAAGCAGCATACCTTAAAAAAATCCCAGGCTGTGGAAAACAATCCCTTGCCTTGCAATCTTTGGGAATCCACTGCATATTCCTCAGAATGATATAGCCACCAAGGGAATGCAAAGCCAGAATTGGGATCAGCTGCATGTGGGGTCCAATGTGGGACAATGGTGCTGATATTGTCAATTATGCAAAATGTGCTAAGGGGAATTAGCTGCATTTGATCGCAGAAGCTAACCTCATCATCTTGGTGTCTGAGGTATGCATGGTAGCATGCTGGGAGGGGAGGAGTATAACTGGCATGCAACACTGTCACCAGAATCAAGCTATTAAGCTGATTCTGAAGGAATTGTGTATCAGTCCCACATTGTGAAAAATTGATGTAAAATCTACCAAGTCCATTGCTAGGTTTGCAAACCAATGTGCAGGCCATCCCATGATATTGGCAGTCTGCTTCAGATGTACAGAGGCCACCTTGATCTGGCATGCAAGTTGAGGATACCCATCTCTACCACAGACTGGCAAGATGGGTGTGATTGGCTGGTGATGAATGGCTCAGCACAATTTTCAAAGGCAGAACGTGGATAATGAACAACTTCCATCAAATTGAGCATATTGATGAGTTGAAGGCCCTGAGAGGCTGCACCATACTGGTCCCTTGCAGCTGTGCCCAATTCTCTTGCAATGGCATTCACAGCCTGCACAAGGTGCCTATTGAGGGTGGGATCAAATGGCATGTCACTGGGAGTGGTGTTTCCATGATAGCAAGATACCATGGCATGCAGGACTAAAATTATCAATGTCAAAGGTGTATCAGATTAAGCTCATGCCCATACCTTGATCACAATGCAGAACAGGTGCCAATCCCCATTGTTCCATTTGAAGAGATTGCTGTGCAGATGCAAGTTCACCTACATAATCAATGGATATCACCAATCACATGAATAGAACCAAATAAATGCTCACCATTGCATATTTCTTCAAAAAGATCCCTCATCTCTGATCATTTGGGCATGCCAAAAGTCAAATGGTTTGTGCCATTGTCCTCATCCACTGCCAAGTCAAATGATTTGATGGGTTAGACACATTCTGCAAGTCTGCCAGAAAATCAACCTGCATAGTAACATCTTGTGCAGGTGTTGAAGACCTGTCCATCCTGTTTAATTTCTCATGTGTGACTGGCAGTGCCAATGGTTCCTGTGCATTCAGCAATTGCTTGAGTAGATCCATGTTCATACCATCTGCTGGGGGAGCAGTTGGTTCCCATTCATTCAGGAACTGATTCATCAAGTTGTTGTGTGGATCTATTACTAGAAAATTAGTTTGTTTGTTAGCTTGAAGGGCAATCATGAGAGAAATCATGTTCACTCACCAGCCATGATATCCATGTTCAACCCCACCATATCCACCCTTCCACTTGAGACAATTGGTGGAGGGGTTGGCTCTTGCAACTCATGCAGTTGTACTAGTGTCTCCTCCAGATTTTTGGACTGCTTCATGCAGGAGCTAGATTGCCTTGGCTCAATTGGTCTTACATTAGCTGTGGATGGCTTAGGTTGCTGGATCCAACAATGAAGACAACCTCACCTTGACAATGGAAACAAACTTGGCAGGACTGTTCAGTGGACATATTTGACAATGATGGGTTCACTGATAGGTCAATGATCAATCAAGGTTTAAACTTGTAGGAACAATGGTGAGAATATCATTCACACCATGGGAAAGCAAGGTTGGACAATGGCAGACATGGCCATATTTGGTTCAGCAAGGTTGGACGATGGCAGATGGAGCCCAGTTTTGGGTAACAGCAATACATGGGAGATGAGCAGCAATATCTCCCTACATAGATAGCTACCAGTCACTTCCACATGGCCAATACATAGACCTGTCCCACTCAGCTCTCTGCTCAATTGTCCTGCTCAACCATCCCACTTAACTATCCCTCTCTCTGATATCAAAGATGCCTCTCACAACCACCATGGTGTCATGAGCTACCATACATGCCATACACATGTATTCTAATGTGTCACACTAGGCTAAGCCCTCTATAGACTGTACACAAGTTCCAAAAAAGGTTTCTGCTCTGACTGTTTGAGGGATTTGACAACTACTTCTGCTTCTGATTGCTGCCTGTTTTCTTGTACGATCTCTTTGCATCAGGAGATGGAACATCTGCATCTGGCCTTGCAGGGGCCTTTCTGACATGAGGTGACTTCCAGGTGCTCCCAGGGATGCCCTGTTTCACATTTGCAGATGCTGCATTGGCAGTCACAGATCCATTATGGTCAGACTTGGGCAAGTATTTGGCCCCAGGTTGATGTTGATTCATGTCTGGCTCACTCGATTCTGACAGAGCCTGCTTAATATACAGTGCAAACTTGTTAGCCATAACAGCTGATTCAACATGACCGAACTTGCCTGTTGTGTGCGCTTCAGGGTGGATTTCAGCTTTCCAACTTTTTTTCTGCTCATTGACCCCTCCTCAGTTGGGTGGTCAGTGAAAGGAATGCTCTCCAGTCCATCTTCATCTGTGTATTCTGAGTGGTCCTGTAGTTCAGTTGTGTACTTGTTCCCTGAGTGCAGATCAGGGTTTGCTGTGAATACAAGTTACAGTGGGAAGCTCACTATTCAGGGATGTTGCCATTTTCTTTGAATTGGATAGGGTGGGCAAATAAGTGTCTTCATCAGCTTCATCATTGGAATCATGGCCATTGCTTTCCCACCCATTATAGTCAGTTAGTGCTTTATTTTGCAGATGATGCACCAGGGTCTTTGCAGGGCTGGAGGTGCAGAGAGCCACTCACTATGGGAACCATCAGATGGTGGGGGATTTGAGCAGGAATGAGAAGGAAATGGTGTCTTGGCACAGTTTTGCCTCCTGCCAGATACCTGAAGACCAGAATTGCATTAGTGCTGATCTGTTGTGCATGAAAATCACACATGGCACACCTTTTTAGTGGAGGGACCATCTGTTCCAACATCACTCACCTCAGCCTTGCTGTGATCATCCAAACTGTCATCCACACTATTGTCCACCACTCCCTCTTCCTGCACTTTACCCTTGCCCTTGACATTGTTCCTTCCAGGATTCTTTTTGCATTTGGGGGCAGGTGTCTTTTGGTATTTCTGCTGCCTCACAACCTGGAGGGGTGCCAAAGTTCTATCCACCAGTGGCTGCAGCTCACCAGATCGGTCAATCTATTTCTGAAATCCAAACACATCATTTGGATGGGATTCCTGTTGCTTGCACCAAAAGGACAGCAGCTGGGTAGCTGTTGTCATCCACATGTGACTTGGGTCATGGTTGAGGGTAAATCCTTCAGGAAGATGGCAGGCTGCTATCATTTCCACTTGATGATGACCAAAATTCTTGAATGGCACTGCTGATGAGGGATTTCCACATGCTAATCTTGATAGCACTCATCAGAGATTGAGGACACTAAATACTCTGGCCACTCATGGTGGTGAGCAGTCACAAATCCATGAACCATTTTTTGTAGTTGGTCCTGGCTAAGGCCCACAATTTCTCCTATCCAAATCTCTCCATCAGCATTTTTCACCAATTTCACAGAGTCAACCTTGCTGGTCCTTGTTGCTTTGGCCACTGTCTTTTTCTGAGAATGTTTGGGACTTGACTTGCCATCATGCTCAGGTGGTGTTCCTGGTTCCTCAAATGTTTCCCCAAGGTACTCTTGCCAGCTTCCTTCCAGTGTGCAGACATCATTGAAGGGGATTCCATCCATGATTTCATTATTGAAGTCCATACTGTCATTGCATGAGTCTTACCTAGGCCTAGAGGAGAATATGGTGGACTCACATGCTTGCCTGTATAGTTCCCTCCTCATTTTTCCACCCAGCCATACACACTATGCACATTCTGCAATACCTCCACATCTCCATTGCAAAGTTTTGGACATACTTGTACCCATACTTGGCTGCATTCCTGGGAACCAGGATAAATTGAAGACTGGGAAGTTGACCTCATACAATTTCACCTTGCTTTTGTCTCTGGTGTGGGGCCTTCCTGCCCATTCCACCTTTCCACTATATCTTCAGCTGCAGCCAATTGTTCCTCCATCAGGTTGTCCTGAATAAAAGCCATCAATGCATTCTGATACTGTTGGATCTGCTTGCTTCCATGGATATCGCCTTCTTCTACTTTCATTTTTGCAAGCTTCCCCTGTATTTGCTCTTGGTACAATTCATGGACCACTGCCCACACAGAGTATTTGTAACTGGATCTAAGGGTAATGCAGGGCTTCTTTGAATGGAGGGGCTTTTTCATCCAATCTTGTATTAGCTACAAGGGTGCTTTGAATTGTGAGCATCTGAATCAGAACTTTTAGAGCATGCCTTGCACTTGGTCTGGACTTTGCTCCCTCTCAACTCCTTGTTCCTGTCCAATCACTGCATCTCCTCCCATATGGATAGCAGAACTGCAGGCTTCTTCTTCTTCCCTGCTTGCCTCCATTCCTGGTGTTGGCACCCAAGGATCTCCAACTATTCCACTTCAAATGTTTCTTCCTCCCTTTCCCCCACATCTGATGGTTCTATGTCTTGCTCACCATCAGCATCATCTCTTTCTGTCTGATCCCAGGCATCTGATTCATACTGGGACTCCATGGAGTATGATGTGGTACTGTCCCCATGCAATTGCACAAGCCCAGCAAGCAGCAGGTGAACCTCTGCCCATGGATGATCAAGAATGGGAAGATGTGGAAGATATCGAAGAAAACCCAAAGCACCTCTGTCCTCCAGTGGGGTCAAAATATCTCACCATTATGGATGTCACAGGTGTTCATTTCATTGTAGTGAATTGGTGTGAATGCAAGACTGCAGAAACCTGATACATACAGTTACTCAGAGCCAAACTATTTCCCTCAACATTTGAGAAGCCAAGCACTGCATTCACATTTGTGGTTCTGGATGACTTCCTGAGGGACAACCTGGAATGTGGAACGTCCAGTATGGACTATTACAGCAAGTTGCATCAGATCACATCCAGTGTGTTTCCACACCTCATTCCAGTAAGATTTGGTATTTTGGTTCCAAGTGTTGGAATGTCTGAAGGGTCAATCAGGATAGATACCATGAGCTTCTATGGGTTGCGTGGAAATGGTGATACCTCAAGCTACTTAAATGGAATGGATTCTGCAGGACAACCAGGTCAGCAGAGAAAGGCAGACTGGCATTATTTTGCACAGCATGCCCCCAGCCTGGAATAAATGTTGATACCAATGAGGATTTGGACCAGTAAGCAGCTCCAATAATGCAATCCTCATATGCTGACCTTCTCCAGATGGTGGTTCACCCACACAGTAGTAATGGATGGAAAGTTTAAAGCAGAACACATGCATGAGTGGAAATCTGAAGATCAGGTGTGGTTGATGGATGGACTAGGTTATATGGTGACCAATTCGCACTACATGGACTATTTGAAGGCCACTCCACATATTGCAGAGGTATGAATTCATTCAACCTGTGCAAAACATGATTGGAGCTCAGGCACAGAAATCCACCTGCAACAACCACAGAGCTATCAGTCAGACAAATGCAGCCTGGAGAAAGCTTCATGCAACCAGAATTGGGGCAACTGCATGTGCATGGCATGGATGCTTTTATCTGCATTGTGTTGTTGACTTCCAAAAAGGAGAAAGGTATGAGGTTGAATCATCAATTTTGACACCCACTGATGGTGCTGCAGACAGTTGAACATGGACTACTCTCCAGCAAATGTGTTGGGATACAATATGGAAGGGATCAAACAAGTGGTTTGCTGCTATGACATTAACTGCTCCTACATGACAAATCTGCAGAAGCATGTGGGTTGAAGTGAGATGATTGATATCCCATTGTCACTTTGGATTATCCCTGGAATTGGCATATGGCATGTGCATGGGCACAAGAAATGTTATGCATGGTATGCCCTGCTGTTCATCAAGGGGGCTGGATGCGTAGATGGAGAAATCATTGAAATGTTGTGGTCTGTCCTTAACATGGCATCTGCATCTGCATGTGGGATGACCTCACCACATTGCCAAGAACTGCTGGATTTCCAGATGAATGATTCAAACTTCATGAAGATGATTCAGATTGGTTAGTCTGAGGATCCACTTGCAGCACGCTCTCTGACATCCAAGATTAAGCAGATAGCCTATTGCAGACGCTCAAAGCAGCTCAAGCAGCAGTGCCATTGGTGAGGCAGGCATATATAAAGCTAGATGAAGCCTTGACTGCAGAGCAGCAAAACAGCTGGCAAACACAAGAGATTAATGCACTGCATGATTGTGTCAACAACCCATCTGTCATGGACATCTTCAAAGTTCAATTAAGGGCAGGTATGGCATCTGCCTTTTTGGATAAATGCAAAATACTGACATATCACAAGAAGCACCAACAGTGTGTGCCATTGAACTAGCATTATTGGAGGAACCAAGACCCAGTGGAAGCCTACATGGAGCAGCTAGTTGGCTAGCACATGGTTTACACTTAGAAGAGGCCATAACCTCACTTCACATGGACAGAAAGGATGTCAGGGAATGGGCATCGGAATTGAAAAAATTGGCTATGGCATGCCATGCTGATCACATTGCATCTGAACAATCAGGTTTTATTGCAGATGCCATGATTTACTTGAAGGTGCACCTTGAAGCAGGCTCCAACACTTCCACCAGCAAATCTGTACAGCAGACTGCATTTCTTGATGCAAATTCAGAGCAGGATTATGCTTCAGATGATGGTTGGCTGGATGATGTGGGGGATGAGTTGCCCACTTCAGATGGAACCCTGGCAGGACTGCAGGACAAATTGCCACTTCCATCCACTCTTGGCATTGATGTATGTTGAGCTTGAGGGCTTCAAAATCTTGCAGAAATGGAGCTGAAGCTTCACACAGGTCAAGCTAATGATGCACTACATGGCCTCCATCTTATGTTGGCAGACAAGGCAGCTGTCTTTCAGGGGGTGGTGTACACAGCTAAGAGCTATTCTACAAAAACTCAGGCCTGGGATATGATCTGCACTATCAATGTCTCAGTAAAAAAACAGGCCATGATTTATAATTGATGCAGAGATGCCATGGTTGTACTTGGCATGGGTGCAGATATCTTAGGACATTATCAAGAGCTCCATAAAGAAGACCTGGCTGTGCAGACAGCAGCCTTCTCCCAAAATGCACAGGAGCACTGCAGAACCCATCTTCCATGGTTTTGGTCAATCAATGTCCTGTGGGACACAGAATCAAAGAGTTGGATGTCTGAATGTATGTTGACCTTACTGTTCAACAGTGCTTTAAGGTTCATGAACTTTCTTCAATTAGTTTATTGCATTCATTGGCTGTGAGCAAAATCTGTCAAAGATTGTTGGAAAGAAGAGGAAGAGCTCATAATGTCAGAGTTTCAATGGGCTATAAGTTTCTTCAGATTTCAAGCAAAAGAATGGCATAAGATACAGATGGGAAGCAGCACTATTGGAGCTCCTGGGGTGTGGTGTTATGCAGCAAGGCAGAGGATGATGTATTCAAGGTTGGCCAAGCATGCCAAACACAAATGGCAGGCCATGAATGTGACTGATATTCAGTTTGTTCTGGAGAAAGATTTGTAGTTAAATGTTAGCTTAATGTGAACCTGCAGTTTCTGTTCCCTGCCCTTGCATTCCACCCTGTAGCTGATGGGTGGGTCAGTGGGTACTTTGCAGGAGACATCCAGTGGCAAGCTAGCCCATTCATTCACCTTTTGCATGTTTTATTTCCATTGTGGATATGTCTGGTATGACATGAGTATGTATATTGTTTGTCTTGAGAGGCTCATGCATCTGCAGGCTGAGATGAATGGCAACCAACCATTGTTGGGAAACAGAATATTTATTGCTCACTACAGAGGGTGAATTGGTCACTAGTGACTGGCTGAATGCCCTTGGTTGTATTTCCATCTGCTGAGAAATATTTATCTGCTCATTTGCCAAGCTTCCACCTATTGAAATACAATGGCTCCTGCATTAGCAGAATGCAACATTTTCCCTGAATTGAACCTTGTGAATCTCACAATCTGCTTGTTTGCACATGTCCCACCTGTGGGCATACCTTGGATCCTACATTAGTGCAATGAGAATATTGCTTTGCATTTGCATCCAATGACCAATTGCTCTCAGCCTTGCATCTTGCACAGTCTGCTCATTTTGAAGGGTTCCATCTATCAGGATCCATCAAATGCCATGTTAGCAGGTTGAAACAGTCCATATTAACCTTGCATATTGTGCAGGCTGCTCATTTGGAAGGGTTCCATCTATCAGGATCCACAGAATGCTGTTTTCACAGGCTGACATCTTTCTTTGCATCATTATCCTATTATTAACTGTTATCTTGTTTTGTAACTCTCAAGTGAACACTGTAAATAGCATGGCCCACTCATTTGCCAGGTGTTTGTCTATTGGGATTCATCAGCAGCTGTATTAGCAGACTCAGATGTGTTGGCCAAATCAGACTATTAATTGCATTTGTGTTGGATGGCAGGTTGCTATCACATATCACACAGTCCATTCATTTGCAAAGGTTCCATCTATCAGGTTCCATCAGCTCCAGTTTTAGTGGAATGAGACCATCCTGCTATCTCATTTTTTAAGTTTCAAGTTAACTATTCTATGTCACAAAGCCATGCATTTGCTAAGCTTCCACCTATTGGGATACATTAGCAGTTGTTTTAGTAGAATGAGATTATCCTTCTCAATTCTGTTGGCTGTCTAGCCATTATTGTCTTTTTCTCACTCTTAAATAAAGGTTGAATATATGGTGTGGCATGAGTGGTCAATTAAAATGGAAATACACAATGACATCATATGTACCATGGAGGAGTAAAATGATAGATGGCCTTGTTCACCCTGCTGTCCTATCCACCCTTGTCTCATCTGCCAGAGGCCCTAAGAGATCAATGAGATCATCACCCAATGCTTGTCCATATACCCAAATACATAGAGCCTCCAGCTTGCAAGCCATCCTGTCCAGCATCTGCATGGTCTCATCCTGTTGTATTTGGAAATCATACATTCAATCCTCATAGTATTGGCAGTGGGCCTCAGCATTGCAGAGTCGACATTCTAAATCTTTGATTTGCTGTTTGATTGTGTTGGATGTTTGCAACACCTTGGTGATTGGGGCACAGACAGGTGACAGTGCACTGGGAGTTGCAGCAGTTGTGAGTTGGACGGGTGCTGCTGTTGTCAATGGGCAGGTGTCTGCTTTGAATACAAGGGTTAACTGTGATAATTAGTGTAAATGTAGAGTGATTAAATGTACCTGCTGCTGTAGATCCCTCTACCTCCTGCACAATGGATGGGCCAGCCTTGATGATCAAATCCACTCATACAGTGGCTGGGATTGGGTGGGAATCCCTGCATTTGAATGCAGGAATATGAATCTCTAAATAAAATTTGAGTCAGCAGTAAATACATGAAATTGAGAATGTACAGAGTGAAGATCCCTTGGGGATTGTCTTTCCCTGGTTGGAGGGCCCAACCCCAGCATTGATGGCCCCAGAAGCCATTGAAACATGTTGCTTTGGGGGATGTTCCTTTGGGCTTTGGGATTCTTGGGCCTCCATCATCAGGGACAGACTTCAAGCTTGCTTTTTTCCCCTGGTTCATGATGGATTCCATCAAGTTGGAGTGGTAATGCCACCTTTGGCATGGCTGCATCGAATCTTGTGACCATCACATGGGAAGCAGGACTTCCTGGGTTCTTGTAGCATCAGACCTTGCATCTGCAGCACAACTTGCAGGAATGGGGGTCAGGGGAAGGTGTCCTTCTGGCAGATATGGCAGCATGACTGTATAGTCTGTCCAGTGGTGGATGAGGCTTGCATTTTGATTGGCCTTGAGTGGGAATGTTGTCTTCATTGTCAATTTCCACTGTTGCCTTCCTAGAGTGGGATTGACATCTGGATCAATGGGATGTCATTTTCACAGCAGCTTGGCACTTCTTCCTGCCTTGTGCTGGTTCTTCCTCATTGTCCTCCTTTTCTGGCACCTCATCTTCACCCTCATTGTCCACCTCCATCCTGTGTGAGCTCTCCACTATCATTTGCTCCACCTCCACCTTGGTTGCTTTCCATTTTCCTTTGTTGCTTGTAGGCATTTTGGTCTCTTGAGCAGATGGTGTTGGTGTTGGCACCACATGGGGCATAGGGAGGCCCAACTGGTGGTAGATGTATCAATGCTCGACAATGTCAAGCCACTTGTGGTTGGTGATGTCAGTTTTGGATGGGGATAGGGTGGTCTTCCACTCAGGCCACAGGTGGTCAATTGAGCTGAGGTCTTCATGCCACTTTAAAAATGTGTTGATGCCAATGAGGGTCATCAGAATCTCATCCATCCTAGTGATGAGGTCATGTACAGCATCCTGAAAACATCAGTTAGTGAAAAAGTGTGATGATGCTATGACACACTAGTTCATTGTTTATCACCTTGATGGCACCTCTCCACTTTGCAATCTTGTCTGCCTTTCCCAGCTTGCTGCTTTGTGTGATATCCTTGAAGTAAATTTGAAGTATGTGGTTGGCCACAGCATTGAGCTCAGGCAATTTCTTGAAGAGCTTGCAAGACAATGATGATGACATGTTTCTGATGATGAGACAATGGAGTAATTTGATGGTGAGAGTGGTGATGGTGATTGGAGAGTGGAAGAGTCAGAGTTTAAAGACAGACAATGAGATATATGGATGTTGCATTTTTTATCCCACCTATGAATGATTCCCACAGCATGACAGCAATACTGGTACAAGTCCATAATCCTGAATGCATATATGAAGCAGAGACTCAGATAAAAATATTATGCATTGTTCTGGAATAGCATTGCTGTTTGTTTTGTGTTTCCCATCTGCTCCAATGGCAGAGTCCTGGCTTGCAGCTACATAGACCAGTGCCTGAGATTCCAACTGAATAGGAAAATTGTCTAACATGAAACACAATTTATAGTGGGAAATTCAGATACTTTATAGTGCAAGAGGTTCCACTTTCTTCATTTCTTGTCTTCCTGGGCCCATCTTATATTGTGACAGGGGGATAACCCAATATAGATAGGCCTGTCCATTTGTGGTGAGCTATCTATGATACAACAGATTGGCCCACCTTATGTGGTGCCAAGGGTTTGTAATCCTGTGATGGATGGATCGGCCTGTCTTATGTTGTAACACTGGTTTTTGTTTTCCCTTATCTGCTGCCTGAGAATACCATGGATGGGCCCATCCTTATGTAGATGCCTTTGATCTCCCTTTCTGCTGCCTGAGAATGCCTTACATGGGCTGTCCGTATGTGGATAGCTTGGATCTCCCTTTCTGCTGCCCAAGAATACCATACACAGACTTGTCCTTATGTTGCGACAGGGGCACATCTTGCTAGGTGGGCCCATCCATTTGTTGTGATGATATACATGATACTACTGAAGGGCCTGTCCTTATGTTGTGATGCTATTAGATGATATTACTAATGGGCCCACCCATATGTTGTGTCAATATAAAATTACTACTGAAGGGCCCATCCATATGTTTCTTCAGAGGTACATCTTACTGTGGATGGGCCTGTCCATATGCTGTGACAATACAAATAATACTACTGAAGGGCCCATCCATATGTTGTGACTCTATTAAATGATATTAGTGATGGGCCCATCTTTATATTTTGACTGGGTACATCTTACTGGGGCCAGGCCTGCCCATATGTTGTGACAATATAAATAATACTACTGAAGGGCCCATCCACATGTTGTGACAATATAAGTAATACTACTGAAGGGTCTGTCCATATGTTGTGACTCTATTAAATGATACTAGTGACAGGCCCATCTCTATGTTTTGACAGGGTACATCTTACTGGGGCTGGGCCCACCCATATGTTGTGACAATATAAATAATACTACTGAAGGACCTGTCCATATGTTGCAATGCTATACATGAGATTACTGATGGGCCCATCTTTATGTTTCATTAGAGGTACATCTTACTGTGGATGGGCCCATCCATATGTTGTGGCTCTATTAAATGATACTAGTGATGGGCCTGTCTTTATGTTTCTTCAGAGGTACATCTTACTGGGGCCAGTGTCACACACCAAAGGTGTTTGGTGAGGTGGACATGGATACAGCTGATGAATGGAGATGAAGACCATAGCCCTCATGTGAAGAAGGACAGCCAGAAATGTCAGCAGTCATCCCTCACACAAGAATGGGTTGTCAGTGCCAAAGAAAAAGAAAGGAGTGAGTTAAGTGCTGGTTAAAATTCTTAAGCACCTGTGTATGGCATTCCAGTTTTCAACATATGTCTGCCATTTCTGCAGATACAGAGACCATTCCCACACTCGCTTGTAGTGCTCAGCCATGCGATCCTACCTTCCAAAACTGGAAAGGATTTGTGCGCTCCACACATTTCTACAGCACTCCCTCCAAAAGATGCTCATTTCACTAATTGTTCTGATATGGCTGCCTCCACATCAGTAATTTTGTTTGTCCCCTTTGCTAGGGACCATGGCTACATATATCTACCAGGAGTTCCTACCAGCTTCTGTCCTGAAGCATCGTACATCCCATCCTCTTCTGTGCCCTCTCAGCCCATCCAGCTTGGACAGTGTGTTCTTTTTGTCAGTATGACCTCTAGGAGGATGTTCTTTGGTCACCTCAGGTCTGTCATTCTCTTGGAAAGGTCTTATGTGGTCATTTCAGTCTCTCCAGTCCAAGAAGCATATGGATCCTTCCTCCCTGCTCCCTGTGATGTCTTTGTACCAGTCTCATCCATCATTCTTCCAAGGTTGCAACAGCTACAGTATAATCTACTGTTCTCCACTCTCCCTGATCACATCCATGATGAGTATGATGCACATCTTTCCTCCTTGTTGCAAGATACAGCAGAAAACACTCCCCCTTCATCCTCTCTTCCAACAGAGCCTCATTCATGAAGTTTTTATTTGCTTCACTGAGAGGATGGTTTGGGGGGGAACGTTGTGATCCCCTATGCTCCTGTCACCCCACAGACCCCCAAAGCTTGACCCCTGTTGACATCTGACTCACCCTGTCCACTTTTGGATGTACTATATCAGCATCAGATCAGCACTGCCTCTCTGTCATCCCACCTTGGCCTAGAAGTGATCTCTTTGAGATGTGACATGCACAGCCTCCCCCTAATGTGATTCCAGTGCGCTTTCCCCATTCCTGACATTACTTGACTCATACTTTGATGTTTTGACTGTCTTTGACTCACCTATTGCCAATACTTACGAATCTTTTGACTTTGCTTACTGATCCTTTGCCTTTTGGCTTGCTAATCCTTACCAATGCTTACCAATGCTTTCCAAGACAATTACCCATCACTTACATTCCTTACTCATCAGTTACTAATCACTTACCAAGTGTTTGCACCTTGTTTTCCATGGGCAACACCCCTGTACTGTATATAAATCACTGTACTTAGATAGCAAAAAAGAGAAGACATCAGAGAGCCCCTCTTGCTCACATTTTGTCAGCACTCAGTAATTCATTCAGCAGCTTCAATAGTTGAGACTTTATTAAGGGTCTAACTATTGTCTACTTCACTTATCCTTGTCTATCATCAATATACTTCACTCCAGGCCCTCCCTGAGCTCAGTGCAGCTTAGGACATCGAATTAAGTAGCCATCCATCCTTCTGTAGGCTGACAGCAGTCTACCCTATTGCTTTCTATTGCATTCTTGCTCCCTCTTCATCAGGAGCACCCCCAACCCTCAGCACTCATCTTTGAGTGTTATAGCTCACAAAAACCCACCCAAATCAAAGGTTCTACCATCTAGGTACTGCATAGGCACACCACCACTCACTCCTTTTGTCTTTTGTGTTGGTTTTGGTTGGTTTTCACCACTGAACCACACTTTGACTCACACTGGGCCTGCCCATATGTTGTGACAATATAAATAATACTACTGAAGGGCCCATCCATATGTTGTGGCTCTATTAAATGATACTAGTGGCAGGCCTGTCTTTATGTTTTGACAGGGTACATCTTACTGGGGCTGGGCCTGCACATATGTTGTGACAATATAAATAATACTACTGAAGGGCCTGTCCATATGTTGTGATGCTATACATGAGATTACTGATGGGTCTGTCTTTATGTTTTGACAGCAGTACATCTTACCATCAACAGGCCAGTCCATATGTTGTGACATTATGAAACAACATTACTGACAGGCCCATCTTTATGTTACAACAGTGGTACAGCTTATTATGAATGGGCCTGTCTATATGTTGTGACACCATAAATGATATTACTCCCAGGCCCATCCATATGTTGCCAACTTTGTATTCTAATCATAGACAGGCCTGTCCTTATGTTGTGACCTTCTCCATGTTATGATAGGTGGGCCCACGTTGATGTTGCAACAGGGGTGTAACCTACCAGGATGGGCCTGTCCATGTCTTACAGCAGCTCAGTATACTTAATTGGTCACAGGCCCATCTAAATGTTTCAACATCCTTACCCACCACAGGCCCTCCCATATGTTGTGGTGATGCACTTATGGGCCTGTACATATGTTGCTCTCACTTTAGTCCCTCAGGCCCATCCATGTGTACCAGCTAATCTATTTAGGTGGGCCCATCTCAGGGTCTATATAAGTGTTGGTGTTTTGGTGCACAGGCTGCCCATGTGTTGTGACTAAGTGTGACTACACTATATGGAGGCCTTGGTGTGCATGTTGGCAGAGAAACTGCATTGCAACATTAATGCAAGAGCAGAGTCAACAGAGGAAAAATGCATGCTAGCCTTGTTCCAAGAACTTAGTGTCATCTGTCAAATGCTGCCAGGTAGTGATGGTTACAAATTCTGCTGTTGCAATGAGATCTGATCATTGATATGCAAATTGGGGACACCTGCATTCTTTATCACATTACACCCACATGATCTAACCAACATCCTGGTAGGTGATTTCAGAGGTATTGATGAGTGCCAATGGCATTCAATGACAATGACTTCATATGTGCAAGTGGTTTTTGTAGTGTCACACCCCACTGCAGCCACAAAAGTGTTCAACATTCTTGTGGCAGCTTTTCTGCATGTTGTTGTGAAGATTAACAACAGGTCTGACTTGTTCAGAAATTGTAAAGGTTATTATGCAATGGTTGAAGCACAGGGAAGAGGAATGTTGCACACACACATGTTGCTGTGGGTGGAAGGGCATCCAAATCCCAACAAGCTCTGGAAATTGATGGTACACAGCAAGTCTTTCCAAAATGAGGTGATAATGTGGTTGGAAGATCTAATAAAATGTGAACTGCCTGGTGACTTGCTTACAGATGATACTCAGCATTTGAATCAATTACAAAAGCCACAGTGCAGAACAGAGGAATCTGACCCCCAATTAGAGTAGGTGCCCCATTTGAGTGATCATGATGCAAATACCTTTGCCAATGCATTTCAGCTATTTGTGCATAGATTAGCCATCGAATGTAACTGGCATGAACACACACTGACATGTTTCAAACATCTTCAAGTGGGCAAGCAACTGGGGGATGATAATTGTCATATGCAAATTGATGGTTCTGTATGCACTATGTCTAGTCTTGATGACGATACAAAGGCCATTTTGCTGAGACACGGTCATCCTTGCATCAATAACTATAATGATATTGTAATATATTTAATGCAATGTAACATGGATATCAAGTTTGTTGGCTCAGGTGTGGATGCAAAGGCATTGACATACTACATTAGTAACTACATTACAAAGCATGATCTTCAGGTACATGTTGGCTTACAAGCCATTCAAGCAGTGATGTAGAGTCATGTGAAGAGGTTCATGAACAATGTTGATGCATCTGTAGCTGTGCACAAAAAAAACCTTCCGATGAAGATGGTAAACACCATGATGGGCAAGCACAAGATATCTCATCAACAAGTAATGAGCCATCTGGTGGGGGGAGGGGGTTGTTATACAAGCCATCAATTCCACACCATTTGCTTTCATGATTTCATAGATATTGCTCATGCACATGAGCAACATGTTGACAGTTTCTGTACTTTCCCTGATCATGGTCTTCCTGACTGTCCTGATAACTTATATGGAGAAATATGCTTGGCTTTTACAAGCCCTGGCTCCATATCAGTGGTCTCGGATACCATTGATTACTTGATGCGACCTGTGCAAGAGCCATTCAATCAAATGTGTTTATGGGAATTCTTTGAGTGAACATTAAAAGTCAGAAAAACTGGTAAAGGGTCAGACACAAACATAGATGATGATGATGGGCAGCTGCATAATGCTGAACACACACCATATACACAAAGATGGAGAGCACTGTTCACAAACAGAACCCACCCACAGTCTGTGTCTCATGATATTTGCTTGCAAAACATATTTGTCATACCTGTTCTTATAGGCAATTTGATACCATTGCCCCACAAATTGGATGTCAATATGGAGCAGTTTAGTCATGTGATGTTGTTGCTTTTTAGACCCTGGAAAAAACCATCTGAGCTGCTCAACAATTTCTCATGTTGGACTGAAGCCTTTGATGCATACCATTTTAGCAACAGCTTGTCCCAAGTAATATCCAACTTCCTGATAGAAATGGAGTGCAAGGATGCAAGAGATGGTCAAAGAGCAAGATACAAAGTGTGAGGACCAGATCTAATGGTTAGTCAATTTGTACCAATGGTGTCTGATGACATTGATATAGATCGTCTTTGTGATGCTCTGCTGCACGATTGTGAGTTAGATCAGGTATTGGACAATGAGATGGAGAACTTACATCCATTGGACATGGATGACACTTTGACAAACTGCATTCTGGAAGACGAGCTAGAAATTATGTGCATGATTTGCACATTCCAATCTTTGGGTTCAACAGTGGTTCAATGCAATTTTGACAATTCCCACATCTTTGAGGCTACTGCTGAGATGGAAGAAGTCATGACTGTTCACAACAATTACATGTCCATGCAGTGTAAAAGAAAACAACTGGATAAGGTATCTAGCATTGAAAGTGGATTTGTGCATAGAACTGGCCCCCCACCAAAACAACCTCACATGGAAGCACATGTTTCTGTTGAAGAAATTCTACAGAATAGTAGCAATGATAATACACAACAGTTGAGGCCCATGTTGGATAATGTTTCCCATGAAGAGCTTCTCTATGCACTTGTAAGAAAATAGAATTTACAGGATAATGCAGAACAACTATGACCTTTTATGATTGTCTTCAAACACATGATCCATGATGATCCAGAGCAGTTACTTATGTTCATCACCAGTATTGGTGGGTTGGGAAAGAGTCACCTTATCTGAGTGATTGTAGATGCATTTGTCTCTTGTGATCATCAAGATGAAATTTGTTTGAGTGCACCCACAGGTAGTGCAGCATGCATCATTGATGGCTACACCATCCATGCATTAATGCTGATGAGCATTGGAGCACTTGAAGGGAAGAATGCCACAGTGAGTGGTTCCCCTAAAAAACAGCCAGAGAATGTCAATCTAGATGAACTACAGGATATGTGGCACAGTGTCAAATACCTCATGCTCAATGAAGTATTGATGGTTTCCACTGAGCTGCTCACCAATATTGCCAATCATCTGTCACTGGCAAAGGCAGGCAATCCTACTGTGTGTGACAAGCCCTTTGGTGGTGTACACATCATTTTTGCAGGTGATATGGGCCAACTAAAGCCTGTGAATGGGACAGCATTATACTCACATAGTGTTGTGCTGAATCTATCCAATTACACATTCGAAACTATCAAGAGCCAGGGTTGCCTTTTTGGAGCCTTCCTATGGAGGTCCTTATCACATGTCATACAGTTGGTTCAGAATGAATGGGTGAAATCAGATCCTGCCTTTGTTGATCTCCTTGGATGTGTTAGAATTGGCAATGCATCTACAAAGACTTCTGACAGGTATTCCAATTTTAATCTGTTACAGTCGAGGCAGCTGACACATCTGCAAAAGCATGTGGCAGAGGATTTTGCTACCTTTCATGATGCTCCCATCATTTTCAGTGAATGGCATTTGCACAATTGATGGAACGAAGAAAAGGCATTGTCATTCACATCTGCATCAGGGCAGGAACTCAATTTTTATTATGCAGAACACTTTTGTCAAGGAGAGCATGTAACCAGCACTGATGATGACTGCCTTGCATTTGTACACCCTAAATAATCTAAAGACTACCTTGGGTGTCTACCTCTCCTACCTGGAATGCCTGTTCTAATTACAGAGAATCTCTCAGTCACCAGTAAAGTCATCAATGGAGCCTGTGGTATTGTTCAGGATATAGTATTCCTAACTCTCAATGAAAAACATGTGGCATGATGTATCTATGTTGAAATCCTGGCATCTATGTTGTCATTACCTGGTGAGGCTGACCACATCATAGCTATATTTCCTCAGAACTGTTTGATAACTTATTCTCCAAAACATGCAGGGCAATTCAGATTTACATGGTGACATGTCCCACTGATTCCTGCATGGGCATTTACTGACTACAAGGCTCAGGGTGCATCACTCTCCAAGGTCATTGTAGACCTCACAAGTGTGAGGAGTGTGCAACATGCATGTGATGTTGTCTCAAGAAACCTTGCTCAAGAATGTTGCTATCTTATGCCCCTTCTCTCCAAGCCATGCTCTCAGGTGTTTGCAACAGGATCTCCATCTTGAGTTGGATCACCTTGCCATGTTGGACTCCTGTATGACATCGAATTATCTCGTCCAACATGTACACACACTCCCTATTTAATTTGCACATACATAAGTAGAATCATTCAAGGGGTATTCTGAATGTATAAAATACCCTTATAAGGGGCTGCTTTCTCTCTTCTCTACAAAAATCCAATCACACATCATGTCTTTCTTACCATCTGCTAAATATCCTCTAGCAGCTGATTTGTGGCCAGAGAACATTTCATCTATCATCCAAAGCCAAACAGATGTATCTTCCTTGCAACAGTGGGAATGCTTCCCATGCTCCCTTGAGCACATGGTACAGTGGGCTGCTGTAGCTAGAGATCACGCTTCAACAGATAAATCCTGTTCACACATGCTCATATACAAAATGCTACCTGCAACTGAGCAAACAACCATTCTGTATCTGATATTGGTCTGCATTTACAGCTACCTCCATGGGAAGTTTGCATTGGGTGACATTGGAGATTGGGATGAGTATGTACTACATCTTCTGATCCCCTGCTCAGAAGATTTCACATTTCATGGCCTACAGTGATGTAAATAAAGCATCATACACAATGCAACATCTGACTCTGTCTTCAGGTGGTCATTCCATTGCATGGCAAAACCAATTGGACTGCCTCAATCTTGCAGCAAATTTTGCCAGCCATACCTTGAAATTGCCATTGCAATCCATTCAGTTCTACCACAGACTATATTTGCAACATAAAGTGTTCTTTAATGTGATTCAACTGCTGATCACTATCAACATATCTGACACTTTTCTCAGTGCAATGGCATGCAACTCAACAGTGATACAACTGTAGAAATATCTGTAGGCTACCTCAGTAGTGAACAAACTACTGAGGGAATACTAGTAGAAAATACTACAAGTATGTACGCTTTTTGTGCTTATGTAAGCACACTAGCATCGCACCTAAGTACCAACAAACAGTGGCACTTTATGTTCCAACAACAACTCATCAGACAATGAGTCCTACATTTAGTTCCCGATGCCCTGACTTGCCTGCAATGCCAGGATATCCATGGAAATGGAATGGGGCAATTGAATTACTTGCAATGGACAATGCTGGAGTAATATCTCATATTCACAAAATTTCACTTGCTGGAGGTGATCTCATTGAAGTTGATGCTGAGTTTAACCTCATTATCTTGTTTGCCTGATTGTGCCCGATCTCAGACAGCCTACTTATGAGTATTCTTGACATGTAAACAAGTTCTCCGCCTCCAGGAAAAGAGGTCCAACCTTGTCAGTAACTTCTTGGCTTATGCATTTCGCTCTACTTACTATCTACTTCAGATCTCAACAGCTCCTATGCTGGACAGCAACACTCATATAGTCAAGTGCATGCATACTACCAAGCCAACAGTAGAGACTGCCTTCCCACTCCATACCAAGATCAAATCACCTGTCATGACTCCTGAGCTACCAGTAATGGAGAGTCCCATGTCCAATGTGTAAAAACCACAGTCCATGATGATAGGAAAAGGAGTCTACATGGTGGTTGGACTCTCTATAACTCAGCATTAGGTGGTGTTAGGAGGAGTGCCCCTCAGAAGGACCCTATTTTCTCTTTCCTGCATATATAAACTGTATGGTGTCTGATTGTAATTCATTGTTTCCTGTCCACAAAATGCCTCCCAAGTGTGACCTGCCAGACATGAAAGAACCTCCTGCAAAGTGCACATGTTCAGGGACTTCAACTGTTGTTCCCAAGACTATTATCATCCCTGCAGCAAACCCACACTCCTGTCTTGCCTGATGTGATCATGCCAGCATCTCTGACTGCTGACACATTGAAAGGAAGCACTGAGCTATCTTCACCTGCCACAACTGTGTCATCTTTGGCTGAAGATGGTTTGGATGAATCTGCACACACTCTTGGTAGCATCAAGAATGCAGACAGCACATGCTCATCTGCAATGAATGTCGATACTGGACTGCACCTTGCAGAAAAACCAGGCATTTTATGTGCAGTTCAACAGCTACCCAACAAAATTTGGCCAAAAGAAGCTCTGTCTACTACTGTTGCCATGACTGTAGGGGCTATAGTCCCCACTGAAATTGGCTGCTTTATCAATGATGAGCGCATTTCTGGTTGTTCTGAGGCTCTGCAGAAGTACATATCTCCTCCTGTCACTTCCTCACATCTCACCAGAATCTCAAAGCTGCATTTGTGCAATATCATCATATTGCAATGAGCATGCAAATACATATGTGATCATGCATCTTCCCTGGACAGTGATGTGGGGCAGAGCAGATCCCTACAATGACTGTAACAAAGAACTTTGTGACACTATCAACTATGAGTGATTAACTATATGGATTCCTGGTCACATCTCCCATGTTTGGTTCCTAAAGAATGGTGCCCCTGACAACCAATGCTCTGTCTTGGTGTTGCTGCTCTCCAATGTGGTAGGTCACTACATGGATCAGTTAATATGTGGCCTATCCATGCCAGCACTAAGTATGGTTGTTGGATTTGATATCACCAGGTTCTGATGGCATCTCTCAGCTGTGTCCAATGACTTAACTACCATACTGGTGTGTGCCATGTGTTGGCAGAGTCCTAGGAATGGCAGAAGCATATGTTGTTGCTTTTTCTCTCTACTACTATCTCCTTATCCTTCAGAACACTCTCTTCAACTCTGTATATGATGCTCACCAGATTTTACAGGCCAAAAGCACTATGTGAAAGTTCATGGCAACTGATCTCAAAAAGTGGGATCTAGTGGTTTTGGAAACATGCCTCATTCATTATCAACAGAAAGACCTTGGTGGCCATTGGTCCATCTTCCAGGCCCAGTTCGAACTTCAAGCAGTATATCTACTCCAGGATGGGCCTGAAGCTGATGAAGAATGAGTTGAGAATGAGACAGAAATTGCTGATCTTGCATTATGAGACAATGTGCTAGGGTGTTGCTGTAAATTCATTGGATTCACATGATCAGATTAAACTTATGTTGGTTGTTGATATGATCCCAAGAATTCCATCTCCTATACATGTCTGCTGATGGTACTATTTCTTAAGGGCATTGCCAATCTTAAGGGGGATGAAGAGCATATAAATCCCCTCTCACATCTTTTCTGCAAGTACCATCATTCTGAAATTACTCTCAGGTCTGTGTCTGTTCCCTAGCATTGTGTGTCTTCACTGTCCATTATTAGCACTTACATTTGATCATTGCAGAAAAATGATTGTCTGTGCTTACAAACACTTCTGGCCATGCACCACTCCCTATGTCATATGGACCTTTCTAGTGGGGAAAACTTTGGGTCCTCATATGATGTGGATCCATCCTGAGAGAAACTATGATATAAGCATCACCAAAGATCAAGTTGTTTTTCCAGCTGGCACTGTGATCATTTCTAAATCATTCAATGTTGAGGACCAACACTACCATGTATTCTTCAATGCTGACTGTGATCACCATGATTGCAAGAATACTACTTATGTCTTTGTGTGCCTCCTTGTTACAATACATACTCTTTCTCCTTTCCTTTCCTTTTCTTTTCATCCTATCTAATCTCTTATCTTATCTCTCCTCTTCAGACTAGGTCCAGACTCTGGTCCAGACCTCACCTCACTCCTACCACATGTTCTCCTTCTAGTATGTTCTGCTGCGCTATGATGTCATGGACCTCATGTATGCCTCACCATTACCACATGTACCCTGGTGTAAGTACCATTGCTCAATCTCCCAACTGGCTCTAAGCTAGTTCATTTGGGTCTATAAGTCCTAAAGCACTCTGCTTCTAAGCCATTTTCCCTCTTCTTCCTTTTACTTCTCTTTGTGGTTCTTGGTGCAAGCCTACAACAAATCCTGTTGTTAGGTCTTGTCACACTTGAACTAGCTTCTCATCTTTGTACCCTCGCACTGCTCATCACCATTCCTCACTTCCTTCATGAAGGCTCATGGGTGTACTCACCAAGTCCTCCAGCCTCTGAACCTGACCCAAACCTCTTTGTCCTGTTTATCCCTGAGTGTCACTCACTCACCCCCCTCTTTAATCACTCCCTTTACCCCCTTCCACCACCTCCATCTTACCTGTTCTCTGTTGAGTCTGTCTACCTCTGTTCACTCCCTGCTGAACCCCAGCAACCCCACTACAACCTTTGCCCCCATCAAACATTGAAACAACCCAAGCACTATGGACAGAATCCAGGACCAAATAACCAACCTCTAAAATGCCCTCAACACCCTCAGAGATAAAAACTACAGGCTAAATGACAGCCTGAGAACTGCACAAGACCTGATCACAACAATTGAGGGCCAATGTAATCAGTGGAATGCCCTCCCCACTGATGTCATTCAAAGGAGAATAGAAGTGATGGCTGACCTGGGGCAGTACACTGGTGATCATGCCAAGTTCTCAGAATGGTGGGTGAAGATGAAGGTGTGGGTAGCTCAAAATAGGACTGCACTCCCAACCACCCAAGACAAGTGTACTGTGGTGTGGTCTCATATGACAGGGCCTGTGGCAGGAAGATTTGCCCAGGCAAAGTTTTCTCTTGCTATTGTCACCAGGGTATGGCCTGATATGGCTGAGATGATAGAGGATATTGATAGGTTTTTCACCCCTCAAACTGATGTCAAGTGGGCAAAGGCTCAGATGCGCACTATTCACCAGGGGAACTCTCGCTACAAGGAGTTCTATGCTAAGTTCAAGTCCCTGAAGGTACAGGGGAGGGTCACTGATGAAACTACTGGCTTCTTGCTGGAAAATGCTGTTCATCCCACCATCATGAAGGAGGCCCTAAGGAGGGGATACACACAAGGAAACTACCTTCAGATGACTGTCACCTTCCAAGAGGTGGCCCTTGCCAGGGATCACTTCAAGCTCCTCTATAATCACTATCCTGATGAACCCACCCCCTGCTCTTCCTCTTACAACCACCCTTCCCACTCCTCTCACTTCACTCCCACCAGTACTCAACCTGGTTGAGGTGCCCCCATGGAAATCAGTGCTGCCCAGTTCCCTCCTCACCCCATCCCCTCCCACCTCAAATGTTTCAACTGTCAAGGGAATCACTACAAACATGACTGTCCCCACACCAAGGGAAAGGGTCATGCTAAACCCAACATACAGGAGGTCACCCAAGAAGCACAAGAGCTTGCTTTTCATCAAATGTCATTTGAAGAAATGCAGGCCTTCTTCTATGATAAGCAGATCAACAAGATGAAGGCCCAGGGAAAAGAGTTCAGCCAGTAGAGGATCAGGTCTCTTCTGGCTACATATACAATGAGTTTTCTGTGTTAGGTGTTGATGATGTTTCTACTGAGCAGGATATATTTAACTCAGAGACTACTGTACCATCTGAAGAGGCAACCCCAGTGGGCACAGCCACAGATGTAAAAGTTTTGGTGCTTAATTCCTCTTGTGATAAAAATAGAAAAAATCCACCTACTCAGTTAATGAAGGAAACCCCAAAAATAAGAACAGTAGATCTGAAGGCCAAGTTGGAGTTAGAGGTAGTGTTGGAAGGAAGAGAAAGGAGGTGGGATGTAAAGGTGTTGGTAGATTCAGGGGCAAATGATACATTCTTGGACAAAAGGTGGGCTGATGAAAATGATGTTCCTCTAATCAAGCTTGGTCAACCTGTCACTGTCCTTAATGTCAATGGAACTCCTAATGTTGCTGGCAACATCATGCATGTTGCCTCTCTCATCATGAACTATCAAGGACATCAAGAGTCTGTCTGGGCCCAGGTCACCATGCTTGGGATGCATCCCCTCATCCTTGGGTATACCTGGCTATGAAAGCACAACCCTGAGGTCTGTTGGGAAACCAAGCAGGTGAAGCTGTTGCATTGCCCTTGTGAGTGCCTCGACCTTGCCCCAAGGATAAGAGTGGAGAGACTGGCTGAGGAACAAGAGGCTCAGGACATGGAATACCTCTATCTGAAGCTTTGCTCCACCAGGGTAAGAGCTGGTACCACCAAGGAACTCATCCCAAAGGAGTACCACCAGTACCTCAAGGTTTTCTCCAAGGAAGAGTCAGAATGAATGCCACTTTGCAAGCCATAGGACCATGCCATTGACCTCAAGGAAACTTTCACCCCTAAACATGGCTGCCTGATCCCCCTCTCCACTGAGGAACAGAAGGAGGTTTCAGACTTCCTTGAAGATCAGCTGCACAAGGGTTACATCCATCCTTCAAAGTCTCCCCAGACCTCCCCTGTCTTCTTTGTGCCTAAGAAGGATGGCAAGAAGTGCATGGTACAGGACTATCATTATCTCAATGAGCATACAGTAAAAAATGCATACCCCCTTCTGCTCATCTCCCAACTTGTTGAGCTCAAGGGTTGTAAGCTCTTCACCAAGATGGACCTCTGGTGGGGATACAACAACATCTGTTAAGGAAGGAGATGAGTGGAAGGCTGCCTTCATCATGCACAAGGGTGCCTATGAACCACTGGTCATGTACTTTGGCCTCTGCAATTCACCATCCACCTTCCAAAACATGATGAATGACATCTTCAGTGACATGGAGGACATCTTGGTGGTCTACATCAATGACCTTATGATCTTCACCAGGACAGATGACAAGGCTGAGCATGATAGGATCATCCTGGAGGTGTTATAAAGGCTGGAGGAGAATGATCTGTTTGTCAAACCAGAGAAGTGCTTCTTCAAGCAAAAACAGGTGGAGTTCCTGGGTATGGTTCTTGGGACTGATGGGGTCAAGATAGATGAAGGCAAGGTACAGGCTATAATGGAATGGCCAGTCCCTACAAAGGTTTGCTTGGTACAAGCCTTTCTAGGCCCAGTGAACTTTTATTGTCACTTCATCAAAGACTTTGCTCAGATAGCCTGCCCCCTTAATGATCTTACCAAAAAGGATTAACTCTGGACCTGGGGCCCTTGAGAGCAACAGGCCTTTGATGCTCTAAAAGTCGCCTTTACCACTGCCCCTGTCCTCGCTTTCCCTGATCAGGATAAGGAGTTCTGCCTTGAAACCAATGCTTCAGACTTTGCTACTGGTGCTGTCCTTTCTGTAAAGTGTGAAGATGACCTTTGGCAACCTGTTGCTTTCTACTCCCTCTCTATGTCCCCCCTGAACATAACTACCAGGTCTTTGATAAGGAGATGCTGGCCATAATCCATGCACTGGAAACATGGCAACACTACCTCAAGGCCACCCCATACCAGTTTGAAATCTGGACAGATCACTCAAACCTCCAGTATTTCATGAAGGCACAAAATCTAGATTGCCACCAAGCACATTGGGCCCAGTATCTCTCTCAGTTCAACTACAAGCTGGTGTACAAACCTGGCTCCTCAATGGCTAAGGCAGATGCTCTCTCAAGGAGGGAGGATCATGAACCAGAGAAGGGGTCAGACAACCAGGGGGTTACACTTCTTGACCCTTCCAGGGTGGCTGCCACCTTGATGGTAGGAGAGGATGTAGACCTCATTGTTGCCCTGAAATCTGCTTCCTCCACCACACCACAACTGGAGGGCTCTGTCCTTCAAGAAGGGATGTATGTCTGTGCAGGGAAGGTCTACATCCTGCCTGCTGTCAGGATCCATTGCCTTGAAAAGCATCATGACACTCCTGTTGCAGGTCACCCAGGATGGAAGAAGACTTTAAAGCTTGTCTCCTGTAACTACATCTGGCCTGGAATGACTTCCTCCATCAGGGACTATGTCTCAGCATGCCACTGCTGTCAGATGGCTAAAAGCTCTAGAATACCCCTGGCCGGAAAACTCCTTCCAAACCCTGTTCCAGAGCACCCTTGGGTTGACATCTCAGTTGACTTCATGGAGTTACCAGAAGTGCAGGGCTTTGATAATGTCATGGTGGTGGTTGATAGGTTTTCAAAAGAGGTGGTCTTTGCTCCTACTACCAAGGAGGTCTCCTCACTACAGACCACAGAGCTCTTCTGTGACCATGTGTGGACTCAACATGGCCTGCCTTCTTCTGTCATCTCTGATTGTGGCCCACAGTTTGCTAGTGCATTTACCAGTGAGCTCTGCAAAATGCTTGGGGTCAAACCCAAGCTTTCCACTGCCTTCCACCCTCAGATGGATGGTCAAACCAAGCAGCTTAACCAGGACCTCCAGCAGTACCTCTGCCTCTTTGTCAATGACAGACAGTGTTCCTGGCCTTCCTGGCTGAAAGTGGCACAGTTCTCTTACAACAACAAGTGCCAGGAGTCCACTGGCAGGAGCCCCTTTTTGGTTACTCACTCCTATACTCCACAGATGGGTGTGGAACCCTTCCTTTCCAAGGCAGAGGCAGCCACCAACCATGCTGTGGACCTGGCTAGGGTCTTGGAGGATACCAGGCAGGCTCTAGAAAAGGCAGCAGATCAGATGAGAGTTAACTCTGAGAACCATCACTCGGAGACTCCAGCATATTCCATCAGTGACATGGTCTGGTTGGAAACTTCGAGGATCTCCCTCTCTGGTCATCCCTCTTGGAAACTCACTGAATGGTGGATTGGCCCTTATCAGGTTGTTTCACTTAAACTGAATGTGGTTGAGTTGAAACTCCCTAAAACCCTCAAAATCCACCTGGTGGTCAATGTCTCTCAAGTTAAGCCATATAAGGGGCTGTTAGAGGGCCAAGCTGTCACCCATCCTGGCCTGGTGGTGGGTATTGAGGGCAATGAAGAGTTTGAGGTGGACTACATTGCTGACTCTCACTTCAAGCAAAGCAGACTGGAGTTCCTGGTCCATTGGAGGGGCTACCATGATGAGGATCATACCTGGGAGCCCAAGTCTGCTCTTAAGTCTGCCCCTGCTGCCATCCAGGACTTCTATTGCCAACATCCCTCTGCACCTTGTAAACTCCATGGCATGGACTCCTCCCTTTTCTCCTCCCTCTTCCATCCCTTTGAGAATCTTACTGACACTGTCCCAACCTTCAATTGCCTGGAAGTTGATTTCTAAGGAGGGGATAGTGTTACAATATGTACTCTTGTTGTATATTCTGTCATTCATATTATACTTTCATCTGAATCCCACTTAGTATTATGGTGCGCATTTGGCCATATTACATAATCACACTCATTTTTGTACTCAAGTAGCATACTCACACCTCAGTTGGCTACTTAACCCAACTGAGGTGAGCACTTTCTACATCCTGTCTTTACACTCAGCTAATAGTCCTGTAGTATATATTCTACAGGTTATGAGCCCTGTTGCTCACTAACTGGGAACCCATAGCAAAATGTCATTCACATCCAAGCTTGGAGATGATTTCCTTAAGGTCCCAAAGCTCTCAGCAGATGGAGAGAACTGGGTAACATACAAGGACAGGCTAATGTGGTCTTTGGATGCTCATGGGCTGCTCGGGTACACAGATGGTACTGAGACGATGCCAGTCAACCCCAAGACACTACCAAACTGGAGCAAGAGCTGGATACCTATCTCTGCAGAGGAGAAAAAGGAAGTGATGAACTACCAAGCTACTCTAAAAGAATGGAGGCTCAGCCAAGCCATTGTCAAGCAACAAATTGCTGGCACACTCCCTGACACACTGTTTATCCAAATAAAGAGTCTTGCTACTGCACTTGACATCTGGACATACCTATCCAACCTCTTTGAGAAGCGCTCTTGTGTTGTATCGGTTGAACTGCTGAAGAAGCTCCAAACTATAAAATGCATGGAGAAAGGAAATGTCAGAAAACACTTTGACAAAATGTGGCAAATACACAAACAACTTGCCTCAATGGGCCAAGCCCTGACAGACAAAAGCTATATGGCCATGGTCATGACATCCCTCCCAAGCTCTTATGATTCTGTCATCAGAGCAATGTCCACACTCACAAAATTTTCCACCTCCACTACCCTAACAACTGCAACTCTCATGGATGCAGTACAAGACAAGTATGATCATTGTGCCACAAAGCAGAAAATGTCTAGCAATGCAGATGATGCAGCATACTCAGCTGGAGGAAAGCAGAAGAAGTTCGCTGGAACTTGCTACAAATGTGGAAAACATGGGCACCAAGCTTGCAAATGCAGGTCAAGTGGGGATGACTCACAAAGTAGAGGGAAGTCTCTGAACAAAGGGAAACAAAAAGAGTGCACAGCAGTGACCCAGATGGGGTATGGCTTGCACATATCAACAACAGCTATGAAGCTGAGGTTGACGAAGCTCAACCATCCCCAGAGACATTTGCTACTAGCATGTACATGAGACCACCAAACTACACTACTCTATATGGCTCTGGAGCCTCTTGTCACATGTTGTCATACAGGGAAAACTTTGTCAACTATAAGCTCATTACTCCCAAACCCATTACTGCAGCAGACAAACAAACCTTCGAAGCCATTGGAAAAGGAGATGTGTACATATCCCTACCAAATGGCAATTCACCCACTCATATCCTCTTGAAGGATGTCCTCCACACACCTAAGATCAGCATGACCCTGGTATCCATTAGCTGCCTAGATGCAAGTGGATATGCCATACTCTTCTGTGACTCACACTGCAAGATCTTTAATGGACAAAAGAAACTCCTTGGGAAAGTACCAGTCAGCAGCAGCCTCTATACAACCAAAGCCATGCAGAAGGTTTATGTGGGCTTGGCAAACTCGAGAGTAACCCTTACCATGGAAGATATCCATGCATGGCTCAGCCATATATCACCAGACACTATTAAACAAATACTAAAGGATGGCATTGTAACCAGAATAAGCCTAGACCCTTCCCATGCAACAATTGAATCTTGTGATGCATGCAAGTATGCCAAGGCAACCTGAAAACCCATAGGAAAAATCTGAGACCCCCTGTGCTGAGACAGGGTTGGTGACAAAATCCATATGGACTTATGGGGACCATCCCCTGTCCAAACAAATGCAAGGAGTCAGTATTTCATGTCATACACTGATGACCACACTCGCTTTACAAGCCTGTATCTCCTGAAGTCAAAGGATGAAACCTTCAAGTCCTACCAGAAGTATGAAGCCTGGCTGCTGATGCAGTTCAACACAAAGGTTAAAAGGCTTTGCTTGGACCAGGGTGGGGAATTCCTAAGCAAAGAGTTTTCATGTCATCTTGGGCTGAAAGGAACAGAGAGGAAGCTCACAGTGCATGATACACCACAGCATAATGGTGTTGCTGAAAGGCTAACCAACACTTGTCAAATGTGTACATGCCATGCTAAATGCAAGTGGCCTCCCAAAGTCACTATGGGGAGAAGCCATAATGCATGTGAACTGGATAAAGAACCGAACCTCCACCCATGCACTTGACAAAAAGACACCCTATGAAATGCTGTATAAAAAGAAACCAGATCTATCTAATCTACCAATCTGGGGCTGCCATGTCAAGGTCCACACAGCTGATGGTTTGAAACTAGACATGCATGCAAAAGATGGTTGCTGGGTGGGCTTTGATAAGGACACAAATGCACACAGAATTTATTTTGAGGACTCACAACATGTGGGTGTCAAATGAAATGTCTGATTCAGCTCCCAGGAGGTCACCATTCCTATCGGCATGCAGCTTGAGGGGGAGAAATGCATCACAGATGATGAGGGAGCATCATCCACCTCACACATAGCTGGTAAAAACAATCAGCATGCCATACAAACCACAGAAAGTGCACCTATGACACCAAGTACTCCCATTGACCACCTTGGACCAAGGTTTGAACCTGCAGCACCCACCTGTTGCTCTGGTCACACATGTGTCGAGTCAGCATATGTACAGTGCCTGCATGAGGGCGAGGGTACATATGACAGATGAATCCCACTACCTACACTACCATTACCTCAAGGAATACAACCAGGCTCACAACAAGAGGAGAATAGAGAGACAGCAAACCTGGGCATGATGGGGGTGATGGATGAAGACAATGAAGAAGTTTTTTCCTTGGTTGCTGGGACTGCAGAGCTAGAAGGGACAGATCCCATCATGATCAAAGATGCTCATGCAAGACCTGATTGGTCAAAGTGGGAGGAAGCAATTAATAAAGAACTTACCTCATTGGATGAAGCACAAACATGGAGCATCATTGAGAGACCACATGGTGTCAATGTGGTTGGCTGTAAATGGGTATTTCATATCAAACAAAACATGGAGGGAGAAATTGAAAAATACAAAGTGTGACTTGTAGCAAAAGGCTCCTCGCAGGTCCATGGCATCAACCACTATGATACCTATGCACCCGTTGCATGCATGGCATCTATCCACACCATCCTTACTATTGCAGCGCAGAATGACTGGGATGTTGATGTTTTCGACTTCCAGAGTGCTTTCCTAAATGGGAAGTTGGATGATGATGAAGTAATCTACATGCAACTGCCACCTGGACTCTCAGTTAACAGCAAATATAAAAATCCTGTCACCTGACTGCATGTAGTGCTTTACAGATCAAAGCAAGGAGCATTGCAGTGGTATGAGCAGCTGTGTGCTGCACTCACTACACTTGGTATGCATTGTGCTGAAGCTGACTGGAGTGTTTTCTTCATGCACACAGGCCAGGACATCCTACTCCTCACATTGCATGTCAATGACTGCACCATCACCAGCAATAATCCTAGCTTAATTAAAAGGTTCAAGTCTGAAGTGGCTGCAAACTTCAAGTTAACAGATTTAGGCCCCATTTCATCCCTACTCAGAATAAAAGTCATGTGTAAACACTTGGCACACATGCTCTCACTCTCACAGGCATCCTACATCGATTCTATGATGTTAAAATATAATTTTGTAGATCTACGGCCCATTGTGACACCTATGGACCCCTCAGTCCAGTTCTCCACTGCCCAGTGCCCAAAAATGCACACTGAGGCTGCACACATGAAAAATGTGCCATATTGCGAAGCTGTCAGCTCGCTGATGCACCTAGTGGTTGCCACACACCCTGATGTGGCCTTTGCTGTTGCAATGTTGTTGCAATTCTGCAATAACCCCAGGTTAGCACATTGGGAGGGCATAAAAAGAATATTTAGATACCTTTTAGGCATGAAAGGGCTTGCATTGACATTTGGAGGGGATAGATATGGCCTCAAGGGCTATACAGACACAGATGGCACCTCGCAGGAGCACTGGCATGCCATTTCCAGCTATGCCTTCCTGCTCAATGGCAGAGCAATCTCCTGGGCCTCAAAGAAACAAGAACTGATTACTTTATCTACCACAGAAGCCGAGTATGTTGCCACCACTGATGCAGCAAAAGAAGCCATCTGGCTTTGTCGCCTCATCCAGAAGTTGTTCTGCCCACTCTCGCTCCCAACCACAATTTATTGCAACAATCAGTCTGCAATCACACTTGCTCACCATGGCAATTACCATGCCCATACAAAACACATAGACATTTGTTATCATTTTATATGCTATGCTATTGATAATGGTTCACTTCACCTCATCTACTGTCCTACTGGCAGTATGGTTGCAGATACCCTTACCAAGGCTCTTCCAAACATCAAAGCCAAGCACTTTGCTTATGAGCTTGGACTCCATGATGTTTGAGGGGGAGTGTTGTATATTCTGTCTTTCATATTATACTTTCATCTGCATCCCACTTAGTATTATGGTGTGCATTTGGCCATATTACATAACCATGTTCATTTTCATACTCGAGTAGCATACTCACACCTCAGTTGGCTACTTAACCTAACTGAGTATATATTCTACAACTCTTTCTCCTTTTCTTTCCTTTTCATTTCATCCTATCTAATCTCTTATCTTATCTCTCCTCTTCAGACTAGGTCCAGACCTTGCCTCACTCCTACCACATGTTCTCCTTCTAGTACATTCTGCTCCACTATGATGTCATGGACCTCATGTATGCCTCACCATTACCCCATGTACCCTGGTATAAGTACTGTTGCTCAATCTCCCAACTAGCTCTTTTTGAAGGATGCTGTAGGTATCCTCAGTAGTGCAACAAGCTACTGATGTATTAGACCAACCTGTAGGTATCTACAGGACATCAGTAAGTATAATACTGGTAGTGAAAGTGGCTGTGTATTTATTTCCTTATATGGTGGTTGCATTCAGTGGCTGTGTAGGTTGCATTCAGTGGCTGTGAGGTTTCATTCAGTGGCTGTGTAGGGGCATTTGCATTCAGTGGCTGTGTAGGTACATGCACTGATGCTACACTCTTCGCTAGATGCATGCACCAATGCTACACTCTGCACTAGATGCATGCACACTTTCCTAGATGCATGCATGCTTTCCTAGATGCATGCACCAATGCTACACTCTCCTCTAGATGCATGCACCCTTTCCTAGATGCATGCATGCATTCCTAGATGCATGCAGACCCTGGGGCAGGGTCCAGAAAGCATATTATTAGGATGCTTATGCCCTGAACAACAACTTCATTGGGGAATGCATGCAGGCCATCAACATGTATTCTGGAGATGCAAAGAAGAGGTCATATGGGGTGCGAGAAAAGTACAGGATGAGTGGGGCTGCAGTGGAGCAGGCCATACTGGTGGTGCCACAAAGGGTGATGCATTTCCAAGCTCAATCATGCTCATATCTGATGCTTCCATCTTTGCAGATGGAAGAGCTTTTAGCCTCCAATCCCATTCTCTGGATCCTGACCAAAGTCTGGTTGGAATTTATGGCTAGACACATCAGGGCCCTCCAGTTGGCTCAGATCTCTCTCAAGGAACTGGAACCACCCAACCTTGGGATTCTGACTGGCATCATCTGCCACATGATTCAGTGCATGTCCACCACTGCAATAATCCTTGACTTCCATGTGAGAGAGTCCATGGCCCTTCTGCAGGTCTCCAGGGTGTGTGAGTGGTTCGGAATGTTCTTCCTTTTGGACCTGGACTTGCATCATGCCCCCCATCTTCCAGAAGTTCAGGATCATAATGACCTGGAGGTGCTCAAGCTGATGGAGGGAAAGTTGAAGAGGGGTGACAGACAACCTGCCTGGCCAAGGATTCCCCCTCTGGACACAGTGGAACAATTTCCCATTGGCAGCAGACCAACATGGGCCAAATTGACAAGGACCATCCAACTGCAGCCTTGGTTGATCATGCAGGACTGGAAGTGGTTGGCCCAACTGTCCAGTCTGGGGCCAGTGGTAGGGAAACTTTTTGTTCTGTTTTCCTGTCAGCTTTGGATCCAGTTGGATGCAACTTGGCTGACACGCTCAGAGGGAAAACCAGAGCCAACATCTTTGGAAGATGCCATTCAGAGTTGGACTCTGAACCAGACCTTCAGGACAATATGTGCCTGCAAATTCAAGGCCTGCAATGCAGAAATAGCAGGGAGTGGAGGGGCTGGTCACTGACAGTCAAGCTTTGCAGAGAGGGTCAACCTGTTTTTTCCAGGACCCACAGCAGGACAACCTTCATGGAGGTCACCATGGAATGTCTTCTGGACAAAGCCTGGCTATATTTGGGAGTATCACCAGGTGATGAAGAACAGGACACCCCTGGAGGAGTTTGAGGTCCTGGACCACCTTTGCAGGATATTTTCTGTCCTTCAGACATTACCTGATGTGACCAAAGGGAGTGAAAAGAGTCCTGGGAAGACATGGTGGGTGGAGGGTGAGAAGGTGGTTCTGGTGACAAATCCCAAGTTCTACAAGATCGTGGGGATCTCCACCAAGAAGGAACAGCAACAGGCCAGGAGATGAGCATCTTGAGTGGTAAAGCCCAGGAATGCACTGCAGATGGGGCTCCTGGAGCATGCAGGATATGATGAACTGCTGGCTAGCAAGGCCCTCATCTTAGAAAGGCAGAGGCTGAAAGAGGCACAGACTAAGAAGTCATCAAAGGCAAAGAATGCTTGAAAGCCTCCAGCAAGAAGAGGCAAGGCCTTGCATAGGGTGGAGGGTTAGGGGACCACCTCATAGAGGGAAGCAGAGGGATGGGGGGGGGGAAGGCAAGGATATGGGTCCAGAGGGAGAAAGTGATGAATGCAATGTTGATATAGATTGTGGTTCCCATTCCTGTGGAACTGAATCCCAGTGTTGGCTAGTGTAGTCTGATCAGGTAGCAACATGTTTGGCATCTTGGGATGATACCTGGCCCCAAGGTGAACCCCCCTCTTCAGCTTCGCTCCATCAAAACAATTCCAGATCAATCCAGCTGTCCATACCATGTCTGTGCCACTTGAATGACATGGTGGGACCATTTGGATCACACCAGAAAGGACCCTATGTGTCATTCCCCTCCTCTTATCCTGGGGGTGCTAATCCTGTAAAGTTTAGGAAGCATGAAAGCTTGTCAGGAATGGTTGTCCTGGAGGGCCTGAAAGTCACAATGGATGATGACAATGGTTGCAGCATTCCTAGGTGTCAGAATATCCATGTAAGATATGTTACCCCCCCCTCCCCATGTTCACTCCATCAAAACAATTTCAGAGATTGATCTAGCTATCTGAATCATGTCTACCCCATGGGTATGACATTACAATACCATAAGAATTGCATTACAAACATCCCCATATTTGTTTCATCAACATACCTCATCCCCTCCTCATACCCCAGGGATGGTGATCCAGTAACATCAGGAGGGGGTGCCAGCTTGCCAGGGATGGATGTCCTGGGTGTTGTCAATGCCACTGAAGACAATGGAAATGATTTCCAGCCTCCCAGAAGTATTTCCAAAGAGATACTACTTTGTGGTCTGACCATCCTTCTACCCCCTGTAGATTTTTTTTCCAACTGCCAATTTCATTCAAATTTCACCTGGGACATCCCAATGGACATATCTATCAACTCCCAGCATTATTTCCCCCAAATTATGGTTGGGAGTTTGTAATTATAATTCCCCCAGGGGCTGTATAGATGAGGGATATGATGTCTCTTGGTTGCAGGTTCAAGTTGGATGCACCAGAGTGGGTCATGCCATTGCAGAAGGAGAATCTGAGTCGAGTGTCACATCACTGAGATCATGTCCTACATTGGGACATCATTGTTGTCTCTGCTCCAGTGCATTGAGATCAAGGCACTTGATGAATATATGTCAGGACTGTGTATGACCCATGAATAAAATTGCAGATGCACCTGTACCAGACCCAACATTGCCTTTGAGACATCTGGTTTGAGTTTCAGATGCTTGTGTACCTTCACATTGCTGGTTAGATTGTGCCACAAAATTGACATGTTCTGGATGGTATTGATGATGTGTTGGAGTCCAGTCTCATGTCATGTCTTCAATTCTTTGACATGAATCTTGTCGAGCTGGTGTTTGACAGAGAACTCTGGGAATGTGAGGCCATCAGGCCAAACAAGGCAAGGGGCAGGTGTGCGTGAGGCAGCAGATTTGGCAAGAGAGATGGTGAGGTGGCTCTGGCACAGCTGAGATGCACCTGGGGTGATGAGATACTCTTCCACACAGTCCTCTGTCATTCATCATAGAAGTAGTGTGCCTGACACAATGTCAAAGAGAAGCTGAGGATGATATGAGTGGACAATGGCATGTTCATAGATGGCAAGGCATGCAAGTTGCCACATGAATTGTTTCTTGGAGTTGGGGACCTGGTTCACCCACTTGTAGGTATGATGTACGATGAATTCCTGACCAC
Source organism: Pisolithus orientalis (assembly GCF_024613125.1). NCBI lineage: Eukaryota > Fungi > Basidiomycota > Agaricomycetes > Boletales > Pisolithaceae > Pisolithus > Pisolithus orientalis. The sequence continues at coordinate 72,066 of NW_026260849.1, read as the reverse complement.
GAAATATATTCTTTGGTGCATGGGAAGGGAGTTTGGGCAGACAGTTGGTGGGGATGCCAAAATCCTTCAGAGTGATCTTCAGAGGCTTCTCCACAGCATTGAGATACTTGATTGTGGTCTCAGCCTCCTTTGCAAGGAGTTGATGGTGGGCAGCTGCCTGCTCCTTCACATGAGCTCTCCTGTCCACCCACTGCTCTCTCATGATCTTCCCATCAGCATTTTCTTGCTCACCTCTGTCACATGCCTCAGACATGTCTCTACCAGAACCCTTGTCATCATTGCCATCATCTCCAACTTGCCTGTCTTCCTGTCCTCCATTTTCATCTCCCTCATCATCCTCCACCTTTGCCTTTGCCTTTCCTTTACCCTTGGGATGCGAGTCCTCATCATCGTCCTGCTTGAGTTGACAGAAGATCAAGAGTAATTTGTTCTAGGTAAGCTGATGGTGGAATGGCCCTTTGTATGTGAGAGAGTCTTCCATCTGCAAGAATGTAACATATTGCAAGAAGATCATAGCAATGATCTTTCATGTAATGAATGTGATCAAACATCAATAGAATTTTGGCAGGCATACCTTGTTGACAGCTAAAACATGCCCATCCATCTTCAGTGACCTGTGTGCCAACACTGCCCTGACCATGTCTGTGCTTGCAGATCCAGGAGACCAGTCCTGTGGATGGAACTTGTCATGGTGGATGAACAGTGTCCACCATGATGCATACTGTGTGCATGGTTAGGAGGTAGCATGGATATGATTGGATGACTCACTTCAAGCAATGCACCATTAATCCTGAGAAGGTGCTTGTTCATGGCCTCAATGAGACAATAGGATGGGAGGGGGAAGAGGTAGAATGGTTCATCTGAACACCATTCACTGAGGAGCAGACTTATCTTTGCTGGGGACATCTGAATCACCTTCTTCACATCTTCCTCATATAATGATATATCATCATCCATCTGTGTGATCTCCTCGAGCATGACAACAAGAGCATGGCAGTATTGATTGAATGCAGACTGGTATATGAATGAATGGGCTTGACAGAGATGACCCACAGTCTCCAAGTTGGCAAACAGATGGCCTGTGAAGACTGCATTGATGACATCCTGGACTTGTGGTATGATTGCCTGGCACAGAGACAAGGCCTGCTTCAAGGTGTCATGTATGGACCAGAGATGGTCATGGGCTTGTTCTTTCTCAGCAGACACAGCATGCTTGCTCACCTTCTTGTCGAGATCTTTGAATTCTGCAATGGTGAATTCAATGGTGTTGAAACACAGAGTGAGCTTCTCTTCAAGAACAGACATCACCTAAGCAATGATCTATCAATGTAGTATAGTCAGCACAATTTGCAATGCCATGTCCTTGCACTTACCCCTCCCCCTGGGCTCATCATCATTGCATGCAATTTATTGAGGTCGAATATCAGGGAATGGATGTAATGTGTAGACACTGAGTTCATGAATGACATCAACTTGAATACATAGTCTTGGGAGAGGAGCTCTGTCTATTTGCCTACAGGACCAGTACTGACTCCAGTGCAAGGGATATTGTACCACTTGTGACCCAATATGAGGGCCTCTTTGAATCGCTGGATGAGGCCCTCTGCTGGTGCTTCGATGTATGTGTGCTTGCATTCATTTTGCGAGATGAAGAGGCCCAGTTTTTCATTGATGTCCCCTGTGTGATCTGTCAGTATGCATAGAATAGAACATAATGCACAAACATTGGATATAAACATTTGTGCTGATAGGGAGCATGTGGATAGAAGATGATACATGGACATATCCATGCAGATGTTGAGCATCTGGATCTGCATATATGTGCATGTGATCTGATGACATCAAGGGTGTTGCTATTGAATCACTGTATATTCATGCAGGTCTGGGCAGTCAACATTTGCAGGATTGCACCCATCAAGACCAATAGATCATGTAACCTCACCTTTACTGTATATCATAACCAGCCACTGTCCTCCATATCCCAAAAGACCCTTGATGCTGTTGATCTCCTTGATATATTCATTGAGTTCCCCAATATCTTCCTCAGTCACCTCTTCCATATCCTGCTTCTTCAATCATTTGATCAACAACTCCAGCTCATTCAATTGTGTCTTCTTCTTCTCATGCCAGGCCTTCAGCACACATGTACAGTGCTGGCTGCCAGCAGCAGGGATGCTCCAATTTTTTGTAGCAATAGTCTCATCAATTTCAAGGAGTGGTATCTGTTCAATGTTGAGGTCCATAGGATTCCCTGTTGTGTATGAATCCTTCTTCATCCATCACTTGTCAATCACCAGTGGTATCATGTGTGCCATGTTGAATTGATCCAATCCATTCTGCAAAAAGGAATTTGTAAGGTTTGTTACCTGTGCCTGAATGACCTGTCATGAATTCCAGATCCCAAACATAAGTTGATCCATGTTCTCGATCAGATCAAACCTCGCAATCCCAATGATCACTCACTTCATGCCCTCCCCAAGCTCTTGGTGAGCTTGCACCCTATCATCAAGCATCACCTTCTGTGATCTTCCTCCCCCACACATGAGGAGAGTCTCCCCAAGTGTAGTCTTCTGTGCATCAGCCTTATCTTGTGAGTATCATACTTCTGCTCTGACATTCAAAACTCACCTTCCCCACCCCTTCCTTCCCTTCCTTCCTGCTCCAACCTTGTGCTGATTTCTTAGGTGGCATATCATCTCAAGCACTGTCATTGTCCTGGTATCAGTTTAAAATCAAACTGGTCAGTCAATGCTTTATCTCTTCCATCTGTGATATATTCAGCCTCCCCTTATCCACCTCATTTCGTCAATCATGCCAGATGATCTATCATTTCAAATATCCTAGGTTAGATGTCATCAGGTGGTCCTGCTGAATCAGTTCCCCACATTCAGCATACTATTGTACCTCTGTCCATCCTGTATGTGCTTGTGTTGTCAGTGTTTACATGTCGATACTTCTTCTTCATGGAATTTACATTGCATGATCACATATATATTCATTCTTCATCCTCCATCACATCTTATGATTGGAACCTATTTGTCACATGTTGATCTGTTGTTTGATTAAAGCTGGACTGTTCACATCTGTAGATTTAATTCAAATTCCATCAATGTTCAAGACTCTTTATATATACAGTTCATGTCCTGCACCATAGTGCTGGTTGTGTCATATAATTAATTAACTACCAATCATGCAAATACTGAGGTTCAATGTTTGCACAATATCATCTGTAATATCACTATATTAGGCTATTCATAGTAGCTCTCTATGAAGTTGATCATATCACACAAACAGTTCACTTCAACATTTGCATCATTAAACATAATTTACAATATCATTCATATTATCATTAGCACTGTCCATGTTTATCCACATTCTCCATCCATATACAATTATGCATGTTCAATGTTACAGTTGTTTCATGGGCTGCTCTGCATTTCCTTGCTCTCATACTCAACTTTGGCTTCATTAGACATATGTATTACCACTCTCTCCTACTTAAAACCCTTCTTTGTATGGCTCACATTATAGAAATATTCCCTTAGAATCCCAGATTTCTTACCCCAACCCTACATTGACCCTAACCACCATTACAAAAACCCTCTAGTATTGCATAGAACAGGCTCCTTTGACATAGGCCAGCATAGCAAATCAAACAGAAATGAAGAGCAAGAGAGAACTGATGTAGACCTATGGAAAAGCTATGGAATAGCAAGGCATAGTACAAAGTACTTCAACATAGCTAAATCAGCTATGGAGATGCCCATTTTCTATGTGAGGCCATTCCCATCTATGGCATAGGTATGACTACGTGTACATTGCTACAGATAGCTCCAATTTTCACTGGGATTGACCCCGCACGGCAAAACCCACCAGTCGTGACTGCGCTCCGGCGTGGTAAACAAGGTGCCTGCCGGCGGCACCGGCCAGGTTCTAGTATTACATAAGCATCATTTTGGTCACCGTGGCGTCCACTCTTGTTCTCAACTTCAATCGACCATGTCCGACGATTTCAGCCTCTGCTGCTGGGTACGAGGTACCACCGTCACTGCCACCTTCATTATCAGTATTTCACCGACGGCAACTGTCGGTACGCTGAGAGAGGAGTTAAAAAAGCAACTCGACAACTCGACGATGTTCCGGCCTCAGATCTCCGGCTGTTCAAGCTCAAGGATCCCCTGCGAAGACCCTATAAGGAGACTCTCAATGGTGTCACCCTCTCGACGGACGGGGAACTCTTGGATTCTTCGGATGAGATATCAGAGGTGTTCGCGGCCCCACCACCAAAGCGCCACATCCATATCATAGTGGGTATGTAGTGGCTGCGATCCAAGCGTGTTTGTTTTATTGTTTATTCTTCTCCAGATGCGCCATACCTTGGAATTTACTGCTGGGTACGAGGCAGCACTGCCGCGGACCGCTTTCGCATTTTAATCCACTCGAATGCGTCAATCGAAGATCTCAAAGACCGTATCCAGGAGAAAGATCCACAACTTAAGAACGTGGCTCAATATCGTATGCGCTTATACAGGATATCGGAATCCGACCGTGAATTACGTGAGAGTCTTGATACTCTGGACGCCGGTCACTTGCTCGACCAAACCATACCTCTATCCGAATATTTCCTGGATGTACCAGTTCTTCAAGGTCTTTGTGTTGTTCTCCAAGTGTCCTCTGACTTTAATAGTAAGTAACTGTATGACCTCATTGAATTACGCTGATTTTCGCATGGCAGGGTCAGCGAATAATCCTCCTTGGCGTGTTAACCACTCCACTGAAGGAGGGGACCCGATTAAAGTTGCACGGGACACCTTCGTCGCAGATATCGCCGCCTATTCAAAGACAGCGAAATCGCAATCAAGGTCAAAGAGATCACCCTCTCCTTCCAGTGATTCGAAGCCCTCCTCGTTTCGTGATCGACAGAAGACCGAAAAGGTACAAATAGCCTGTGGTCGTCCTCGTGATGTTGAGGAAGTTATCCCTGTCACACTGTTACATCGGGTCTTCGCCAAATTCATCGATAGTTGCCAGACTCACACGATAACAGAAGAAGACAACAACCTCGTCAGTGAACTGGCTGATGCCATGTCAGCCCTGTATGAAAATGAACACCAGCGAGTGATTGCGCTTAACGTGGTCCTTGCAAAGTACCGCCTCAACTTTCGCATCGACAGCAAGGTGCCAGGCACTGCAGTATGTGGTGGATGCCACTATGTGTGTCACCGTTCGTGACAATCTACATCCTTATGTGATTGCCGAGTTCAAAAACGAAGCGACGGCCTCTAATTCGGACCCATATGTGCAGGCTGTGGCTTACTATCTGGAGTTGACGAAAGGGTATGCACCTACGTTGTCGGGGTGCGCTTTACCGTGTTTACTCCTCATAATTTTCGGTCAGTGTCCGTGATTTCCTTGGGCTTAGAAAATGACGTGCGAACTACTTTTCTCTCCAGGACCGTACATTGTCTTCGCCGGTGCTGTGTGGACGTTGCGCCCTGCCGTGCAGATCCTTTCGAGCCCTCTAGCATTCCACTATCATTCCACCGATACCAATAGTCAGATTGCCGCTGCACGTCACATGGCTGCATTCCGCGAGGCGGTCAGATCGCTCGAGAGATATTACGAAACACTCCCTTCTGCATCTGAACTTGCCAACACGCTGTCTCACCCTATACTATTCCCGTATCCCACAAGCTTCAAATCTCTCGACGACAAAAGCGAGACAGATACAAACTTCCGCTAGACGCAACAGCTCGATGAGGATGGAGGAAGTCGAAAAGGCTTATATTCTTCGGAACCCCTGAGGACTCCACTCAGGCATGCGATCTGCATCAAATTCGTCCGAAGTTATTCAAAGGCTGCTCATTTGCATTTTGCGTCATTAGGCCTCGCCCCTAGATTACGAGGGTTCGAAGAGCTCGCAGGTGGTTGGTACATGGTGATCATGGATAGGCTCGTTGGTTACGAGCTATTAGGCCGATATCGACCGCCTCCCTGAGTCGGTCCCTCGAGGGAATAAGGGGCCAGCTGATGACACTGCACGAACTCAAGTTGGTCCATGGTGATGTTCGTGACACCAACATCTTGGTGAAGACAGACGACAGGACGAAGGTCATGATCATTGACTTTGACTGGGCTGGGAAAATAGACGAAGTCCGCTACCCGCCTTATGTGAATTATATGGAGATATGGAGACCAGAGGGAGCGAGAGATGGGAACCTTATTAAAGCAGATCATGACAAAGAGATGCTTGATGCCATCATTACTCGCAAGAGCAAACAAGAGTAGGAATACCAAGGCCCTCCGGGCGCTCCTGGACGCATTTGGAGAAAGCATGTGATGTATTTACTCTTTTCGACAGGGTACATGTGATCTCTAATACATAGCCTCTATGAGTTCAGTTGACATTTCTTGTGATTTATATTATATAGTGCCTGTATGGAGGAGATTTATGGTGATGGAGGCCACTGAGCTTTATGTTGGGTGGAAGATGATGTATCTGTTTGAAGCTGTCAGATATAGTTTTGTGTATTCTGCTTTTTGAATACCATTCATTGTTCAATATCAACCATTCAATCACATGCTTTACTCTTGATCTGCTCACAAGAACAGGAGGGAATTCCCACAAGGTGTCCAGGCTCAGATGAAAAGAGCCACCAGCAAACACAACACACACCATGCCCCATAAATTGTTCCCCATCAGTGGAAGGACATTTGTCAAAGAGCAGGGGTCTGAGGCAGAAGAGCTACATTCCCTTGGTTAAACTGCTGACTTGCTTCTTCAGGAACCTGCCCACCTTAACCACTTCTCATCTGATAATGATGGGTGATGACAGTAGTGTAACATGCAGCAATGAGCATCAGTTCTGATAGCAATGATGTGTATGCACAGGCTAATGTGGGAACCACCAGGTACAAGCACAAGTATGGGCAAGGGTGATAGGCTTAAGGCTCAATGTGCTCAGGCAAAGATGTGGGTTGACAAGCTGACATTCTCATCTCATAGGGATTCATTCCCCTGCAGTAGCTACCTTTTATCTACATTGTGTATTTGATATCTCATTCATTGGGGCATGTCTGCCTCAACTCCTGCCTTTGTGCTTTACTTGGCCCCTTTGGGGTTATGACATACTTTCCATGCATGTGTGTGTTTCTCTTTCCTTATTGGGGTGTGATGCTGGTTTGCTATTCCCATACTCCCCCTCAAGCTGGGGTCATACCCAGGGCTTTTCTGTTAGACTCATGTTTTACTTTGGTTAATGCTTTGGTGAATATGTTGGCCATCATTTTGGCCATAGGGCAATATTTTAAGTTAATTATTTCTCTCTTCACACAATCATGAATGAAGTGATTTTTAGTGTTGAAGTGTTTCAAGTGCTGATGGTATTGTGCATGGCCAGCACTGATTGGTTGTTGCCATAGAGTGTTGTAGCTTCTAATTGTGGGTGGTCTAGCTCACTCAGCAGGCTCTGTAGCCATATGGTTTCATGCATCACATTTGCCATTGATATGTATTCAGCTTCTGCCATGGAGAGAGCTACATGGCTCTGCACATAGTGTAGTCACACTTAGTCACAACACATGGGCAGCCTGTGTGCCAAAACACCAACACTTATATAGACCCTGAGACGGGCCCACCTAAATAGATTAGCTGGTACACATGGACAGGCCCAAGGGACTAGAGTGAGAGCAATATATGTATGGGCCCATAAGTGCATTATGACAACATATGGGAGGGCCCATGGTGGGTAAGGATGTTGAAACATTCAGATGGGCCCATGACCAATTAAGTATACCAAGCTGCTGTAAGACAAGGACAGGCCTGTCCTGGTAGGTTACACCCCTGTCACAACATCAAGGCAGGCCCACCTATCATATCATGGAGAGGGTCACAACATAAGGACAGGCCCATCTATGATTAGAATACAAAGTTGGTGACATATGGATGGGCCTGGGAGTAATATCATTTATGGTGTCACAACATATAGACAGGCCCATTCATAACAAGCCATACCCCTGTCACAACATATGGACAGGCCTGTCCATAGTAAGGTGTACTACTGTTGAAACATAAAGATGGGCCTGTCACTAATATCATTTAATAGAGTCACAACATAAGGTCAGGCCATTCAGTAGTATTATTTATATTGTTGCAACATATGGATGGGCCCATCCACAGTAAGATGTACCTCTGATGAAACATAAAGACAGGCCCATCAGTAATCTCATGTATAGCATCACAACATATGGACAGGCCCTTCAGTAGTATTATTTATATTGTCACAACATATGGGTGGGCCCAGCCCCAGTAAGATGTACCCTGTTGAAACATAAAGACAGGCCTGTTGGTGATATTATTTAATAGTGTCACAACATATGGACAGGCTCTTCAGTAGTATTATTTATATTGTCACAACATATGGACAGGCCTGTCCACTGTAAGATGTACCTCTGATGAAACATAAAGACAGGCCCATCAGTAATCTCATGTATAGCATCACAACATATGGATGGGCCCTTCAGTAGTATTATTTATATTGTCACAACATATGGGTGAGCCCAGCCCCAGTAAGATGTGCCCTGTCAAAACATAAAGATGGTGAAGTAGGAAGAACCTTCTTCCCTGGTGATCTTGTAGTGACACACACACCTCACTATGTACTTCTGTCCTTGCTCCCTCCTGCCCACATGACTAAGTGCTTCTCACACTCAACTAGCCCCTCTCCCCCTACTACATGTGGCCCCATCAAAAAAATAGCAGCACCCTCATTGCCTAAGGCCTCTACCAATCCATCCATCTCTGGGCCTTCCATGTCTGTGGTGGCCCCCTCAGTTCTGCTACCTGTGGTCCCATTGTCTTCTTCAGTCCTGCCATCTGTGGTTTTGTTGTCCTTGCCATTGTCCTTTTGTCCTGTGTCCCCTGCTGATTCCCTTGTTCTCTTGTTCTCCCCATTCATCTCTACCACTTGTTGTGCTAACCCCCTTATATATTCCTCTTGCTCCTTATGTAGTCTGGTTCCTTCCTTTGGTATGAAGGACCATAGTCATCATGTGCTGTGTTCACCAGGTAGTTGTGTACTGTTGAGTGTTTCAAGCCAGTATGAGTTGCATATTCTTGATAGGACTTGGTGTAGTCATTGAAGCAACCAAAGACGAGAGTCTTCTCAGCTATCACTTCAAACCAGAGAGTGTGGGAGTAGAACCAATTGATTGAGGGACAAGCTCAAAACAAACTAGATTAGAGAAAGTGACTATGACAAATGATGGGACTGATATACTGCCTTACTGTTTGTACATACTGCCACAAGAGAATGTTTGAGAAAGAAGTAAACAAATGAGAGAACTATGCTATTGGATGAATGCATACACATGTTAGCAATGAGGCACAGCCTTACTAAGTGTCATGTAAGCATGAAAGGATGAGCAAAAGGAAAAGTCTGAGATGACTAAGCACCCTAAAAGCATAACCCTAACCAGAGGGTGGGTATATATGGGCAACCAGCAAATGTGGAAGTGAAAAGTCTACCAGTCATTACACTATCCCCTCCTAAGGCTTGACTTCCAGGCAAGACCAAATAGGACAAACAGTAGTAGATGGTTCCAGGACAGGCATGAACAAGCTGTCAAAGCTTTCTGATGAGAGGAGAGATAATTTACAGGGGGCCCTGGGGTGGGATCAATAAAAATCCTTGATTGCCAACTCTGAACTCTTCAAGGCAGAGGCTGGCTCCCAAGTACAATCTTCTTCAGGGTATCCCCTCCAATGGACAAGGAATTGAAGAGCTCCACATTTCAAATGGGAGTCAACAACATATTCAACTTTGTATTCAACATCTCCTTCATCAGTAACCCTCTGCAGTCCTGGCCTGTTGACAGGCTGCCCATCAAGGGCACTGAGATAGGGTTTAACCTGAGAGATATTCACAACTGGGTGAATCCTCATGTTGCATGGCAACTTTAATTTAAGAGCATTTGGAAGTACCTCTAGAACTTCATAGGGTCTGATCCACTTCTCAGAAAGTTTATGGCTCTGCCATTCTCTTAAGGACAGATGGTCTGTAGCTAGCTAGACCTGTGATCCAACAGAGTAAGAGGGGGAAACAGAGCAGTGTCTATCCACTTGTTGCTTCTTCCAGGAATGCACTTTGGTGAGGTTTGCTTTCACATCTTGGAACACCTGGAACCAAGATTTGGCAACTTCTTCTGCTGCTTCTACCTTTGAAGTCATCAGTTCAATGCCCATCCTAGGTCTATAGGAATGAGTAACTTCAAAGGGGCACTTGCCAGTAGAAGTGGATGCAGAGTTATTGTATGCAAACTGAGCCAAGGGTAGCCATTCCTCCCAGTGAGCCTGCTGCTGGTTGGCATACATCTGTAAATACTGTTGGATTTCACAGTTCAACCATTCTGTCTGTCCATCTGTTTGTGGGTGGAATGCTGTAGAGAGTTTCTTCTGTACTCCCAACATTTTAAATGACTCCTTCATGAAGGATGAGGCAAACTGAGGGCCTTGGTCTGATATGATAAAGTTCAGAAGTCTGTGATGTTTCCAAACATGCATCAGGTAAAGATGAGCTGTGCTAGCAGCTGTTTCTTCCACAGTGCAGGGGATGAACTCTGCTTCCTTAGAGAACCTGTCAATGATGACTAGGATGTGAGACTTTCCAGAAGATCCCTTTACTCCAAGATCCATAAAGTCAGTCATCAACTCTCTCCAAGGCCCATCAGGGATAGGTAAAGGCTTGAGTTCTCCTGTGGGTGGCCTATTTCCAGACTTGCTGGCTTGGCACATTTGGCAATGCTTTACATACTCTTCTACATCAGGTTTTAAGGTAGACCACATGAACCAGCATGTAATCAACTCCTGAGTTCCTTTTATACCACAATGTCCCACTAGGGGAGAGTCATCGAGAGCATTAAGTAGCTTCCTTCTAAGTGCACTAGGCACCCAAACTTTTTCTCCATCATAATGAAGACCACCTCAGAGTTTGCATCCAGCAGGGACTCCTTTGGCTTTAGTGGATTCAATCTGCAGATCTTCCATGAAGGGGTTGTCTAGCTTTACTGAATGAATCTGGTTCAGGTTTATAAATAGGGACTCCTCTGACTTTGCCCTTTTTTTCCCTTCTACAAAGTCTTCTCATCTTGATAGGGCATCTGGCCTGCCCATCATGACTCCAGGTTTATGAACTATGATACAGTTGAACTGACTAAAGTACTGCACCCAGTGCACCTGGCATGGTTGGAGCTTCTGCATGGTCATGAACCACTTGAGGTTGTGGTGATCCATCCAAATCTCAAACTGGTACAGGGTTGCCTTGAGGTAATGACACCACTGCTCTAGTGCACAGATAATGGCCAGCATTTCTTTGTCATGAACCATATAATTAAGTTCAGCCCCAGATAGAGAGTGACTGGGGTAGGTGATGGGTCTCCAGAGACCATCATCACATTCTACCAAGAGCACTGCTCTGGTGGCATAGTCTGAAGTGTCCATTTCTAACTGAAACTTCCAATCCTGAGTGGGGAACATAAGAGCCAGTTCAGAAACAAAATCCCACCAAGAATCCAACTAAAAAAAACCCAGAAAAAAGTCCCAGGCATCATCACATAAGCATCCAACATTCAAGTGGAGCTTGAATTTGGGAGGAGTATGCTTGGTGTGACATATGCAATATCACAACACAACACATGGCTGATATTGCTGATGAGTCATCCTCTGTCGATGTGGGCCAACCTGTAGACAAAGAAACCAATGATGAGGATATCAACAAGGACTACCATTGACGCTGCCAAATTATCATTCTTCTTCTATTCTATTATCAACTTCAACTGTTTTCTGCAGATGCTCTATTGACAAACACTCTAGCTGCAATAGCTGAAGTGATGCAGTGTGCTGAGCCAATCCCATACCATACTTCCACTCTAACTGGGGCAGGGTGGGTTACCAAACTTTTGAATGGCCACCCTGAGAGGATTCACATAGAACTTGTTGAGAATGTGTTCCAGAATTACAGTAGCCTCTCAGAGTTTCACCCAGAGGGCTTGGAATTTCTCCCTGGCCCTTGGAATTAAATTCTGATGTCACTATGCTTACTAATTACAGTACTATAAATTTTCTGCACTGTTCTTTTCCACCTCAGTGACTTCTTCATACACTGAGGTGAGCATACTTATACTTACATTTGTTTACTTGGTACTGATGTAGTGTAGATACTCATAACTTTGTTAGGTTATGAGCCCCACTCTCATGCTCTAATTCTGAAAGAGTTATTACACAGCAACAATACCCACTATGGCAAAAGATGATCATTCCTTACAAGTTCCAACCCTAAATGCAGATGGAAGCAACTGGCTATATTACAAGGCTCAGGTTGAATGGGCCATCAGTTCAAAAGGGCTGATTGGACACCTGACTGGCTTGGATGCAAAACTGGAGGACCCTTCAGCAGGACAAGACTCCTCCTGGAAGCCCACAGCCATGGAGCAAAAACTTGTCAGCAAATACCCAGAAAAACTCTGACAATGGGCAAAGGACAATGGATATGTCAAGCAAGTGATTGCTGTGTCACTCCCAGAATCATTGTTCCTTCAAGTTCTGAAGGAAGAGACTGCAAAGAGTGTGTGGGGTGTCCTCACTGACCTTTTCCAAAACTGCTCTTGCATTGTCACATTTGATCTTCAGAGAAAACTCCAAGAATCCTGCTGTGCAGAAAAAGGCAATGTCCATGCTCACTTTGACAAGATGCATGCACTGCACAAACAACTTGCTGCACTTGGACAATCTATCACAGATGATGACTTTGCAGCCATCATCCTCAGTTCACTTCCCACCTCATATGACTCCAACCTCGCAGCTATGATGTCTTCAGCCCTGGTCATGGAAAAGGACCTATCTCCAGACTTTATAATCAAAGTAATTTCTGATGAATATGACAGGTGCCAAATGCAGATGAAGAGAGGAAACTCCAGAAACTCCAGAAATTCTGAAGATGCAGCCTATTCAGTGAAGGATGGAAAGAAGTCCACTTGTGAAAATTGCAGAAAGAAAGGTCATGTGCAAGACCAATGCTGGGAAGAGGGTGGCAGAAAAGCTGGGCAAGTGCCCAAGTGGTTCCAGAACAAGGGCAAAAGGAAAAAGAAAGAAAAAGGCTCTGGAAAAGCAGCTACTGTGGCCAGTGCAACAGCCAGCTTGAGCATGCAGACCAGTGCTGACTCAGAACCCAATGGAGTTTGGCTAGTGCACCTGCAGGATGACAACTGGCTAACAGAAATTGCAGAGGAAGAAATTCCAAACCCCCAGGATATCATTATTGATGACAAAGATGTGTATATGAACACCTATGACCATACTCTCCTTGCAGGTGAAAACCTAAATTCTGCAGAAGAGACCATCCTGTTTGACTCTGGCACTTCATGTCATATGTCCTCCCACCACAGCAAATTCCTCAACTACAAGCCAATCATTCCCAAACCTATTACCACTGCTGACAACCACACCTTCCATGCCATCAGGAAAGGTGACCTCACAATCTCACTCCCAAATGGCACTGCACAAACCCACATTTGACTCAAGGACATGCTCTACACCCCCAAGATGGGAATCACACTCATTTCCATTAGCACACTTGCTGTCACTGGGTATGTGGCATTATTCCAAGACAAGTGTTGTCAAATTTTTGATGCTCAGAAAAAGAAAGTAGCTGAAATTCTGATGCAAAAAGGCCTCTACTGCCTCAAACAAGCTTGTCGTGCCATTGCAGGCCCAGCTAAGGCCATGGAATCCTTAACCATGGGGGAGATACACATCAGGCTTGGTCACATCACTCCTGGAGCCATCCAGCACATGCTCAAGGATGGCACAATCACTGGAATTAAGCTGGATGAGGTGCATTCCACCATGGGCATGTGCAATTCATGTGAATATGCCAAAGTGACTCAGAAGCCCATTGGGAAGGAGTGCAACCCACCCCACTGTGAACACCTTGGTGACAAGGTCCACACAGATCTTTGGGGACCTTCTCCAGTCCAATCCCCAGGCCACAGTCAGTACTACATGTCATTCATGGATGATCACACTTGTTACACCACCCTATTTTCGCAAAAGACAAAGGCTGAAACCTTCAAGTCCTACAAAGCTTACAAAGCATGGCTGAACATGCAGTTTGACACCAAAGTCAAGTGACTTCACTTGGACTGAGGGGGAGAATACCTTAGTGTGGAATTTTTGGAATATCTGAAATCCCAAGGCACAGAACAATGCATAACCATCCATGATACCCCCAAACACAATGGAGTTGCAGAATGGCTCAACAGAACACTTGTCGAGCATGTATGAGCAATGATTCATGCCAGCAGCTTACCCAAGAACCTCTGGGGGGAGGCCATTATGCATGTGACTTGGCTCAAAAACTGCTTGTCAACTTGCCATCTAGGCACCAAGACTCCCTACAAGATGCTCTACAAGAGACCACCTGACCTCTCAAAAATCCCAGTCTGGGGAAGTCATGTCAAGGTCCATGATACCTCCAGCTCCAAGCTAGACATGTGAGCCCAAGATGGACACTGGGTAGGTTTTGACCCTGAGAGCAATGGCTACTGCATCTACTGGCCTGACACATGAGCAATCAGAATTGAATGGAGTGTCATTTTCGAACACTGAGATGTGTCTGTACCATATGGTGTGTCACTCAAGGGGGAGCAGGGAAATTCCAATGCCTTAAATGGAAATTCCAAAGCCTCAAAATGAAATTCCGAAGCTTTGCAAGGAAATTCCGAGGCCACACAGACAGTCGAGCAACCCACAGAAGCAACTTCAGAAATTCTGAGACCAATTCTGGACCCACTCAGAGAAAATTTTGAAACACCTCCACCTCAACCTCATCATTCCACTTGCCAGCACTTTGAATCAGACTATATGAGGCACTTATGTGCAGGTGAAGGGACCTGTGATGGATGCATCCCTCTCAACTTTGTAAAAGAACTCCATGAGAGTGATAGCAACCCTAACAGCCCAAAATCCCAAGAGAATGCCACCTATGTATTTGGTGACAAACTAGCTGCCAATGAAGATGACACTAACATCATGTATGCTATGGTGGCAGGGATGGCTGAAGCCAAAGGGCTAGATCCATCTACAGTACATGAGGTGAAATCCCAAGCTGGCTGGCCAAAGTGGCAAAATGCCATAAATGCGGAATTACAGAGCCTAGAGGAAGCACACACCTGGGACATTGTTGAGTGCCCAAAAGGTGCAAATGTCATAGGATGCAAATGGGTTTTCAAGATCAAACACAACACTGCTGGAGAAATCAAGAAGTACAAGGCCTGCCTAGTTGCTAAGGGCTACTCTCAGATACAGGGCATTGACTATGATGAAACCTATGCTCCCATCACAAGGCTTGCATCACTTCACACCATACTTGCAATTGATGCATGCAATGACTGGGACATTGACATTTTTGATTTCCACTCAACATTCTTAAATGGCAAACTCAGAGATGGGGAAGACATCTACATGGAGCTCCCTGAGGGCTATGCTGTAGGGTGGAATTTTTCCCATCCAGTTGGGAAGCTAAATGTCACATTATATGGCTTGAAACAAGGTGCACTTCAGTGGTACCAGAAGGTATGTGCTACCCTAGCAGATCTTGGACTCACCAGGGCACATGCAGACTGGGGAGTATTCTATGGTCACATAGGACCAGAAATTCTCATTCTTGCCAGCCACATCAACAACTGCACTGTAACAGGCAGTTCCCTGTCATTAATTCGCTCATTCAAACAGGAGATAAGCACTCATTTTAAAATCTCTGACCTAGGGCCCATCAGTTGGCTACTTGGGATGAAGGTCACATGGAACAGAGAAGCCTGCACCATATCACTATCCCAGAAGTCCTACATTGAGGCCATCCTGACAAAATATAACCTCACTGACAGCAAGCATGCCACAATTCTGATGGACCCCAGAATAAAACTCTCTCATGGAGAAATTCTGCAGCCAGCTGAAGAAGCTGCATGCATGAAAAACATACCCTACCGTGCTGCTGTAGGCTCCCTTATGCACCTCGCTGTTGGAACATGCCCAGACATTGCATTTGCTGTCTCCACAGTCATGCAGTTCAATAACACACCCAACATGACTCACTGGGAAGCTGTAAAACAAATCTACAGGTATATCACTGGCACAAAAGCACTTGCTTTGACATTCAGAAATACAGAACAAGGCCTCAAGGGCTATACCAATGCAGATAGTGTCACAAAAAAGTAAAGTGCCATGACAATCCCAGCAGCTTGTCATGTGACTGAGATGCCTAATTCAATGGCATAACAATGGCAATGTAATGATATCTTATCTTGTCTTATTATATCAATGCCATAACAATACTCCATTTGGTATTTGGATGTGCACCTTAAGCCCAATGAATCATTGCAAGTGCATGTGACATGATCATTATTGATTTTCTGATCTAACTTATCAATTACATATCAAAATATTATGGGTCATTTTGGACCCAAATCAGCTTTGCCCATTGCCTTCCATCCACCATGCCCCCACATCAAAATTACCAGTAGTCAAAAGAGTCATCCACTAAGCAACCTTGCAAGCACTGCAGTAATCTCTATCTACCACAAGGAATCAAAAAGCACAAGACCAGTTGTGTGAAGGAGCACATGAACTGCAAAGAATGAGACAAACACAATAAGGCATACATACAAGATGTTTGTCAAAGTAAGTCAATACCTTTCCCCCCTCTCATCTGTCCATTAATTTACAATGGTTGTTTACTAGCCAAAATTGCTAAGGAAGCAGTTGCAGCTATGTCTGTGTCATTAGTGCACCCTGGCATCACTGGGTCTTTGGGCTCTGCAGCAGCTGTAATGCCAGCGCCACTCAGGCAGCTGTCAGCAGGCCCTTCACAATCAATTCCTGGTACATAGACTGCCTTAGTGTCACTCTCGATGCTTACACTTTGCAAGACAGGATCACCAACTGGCTTTGCTCTCAATGAAGATGACATGTTGATGGGTATGACAAGTCCTCATGGTAGGAATATACCAGACTCAGGTAAGTTTAGAACCTTCATCTCTAACTGAAATTCAACTAATCCCCTGTTGTTTGTGATGAATCTCAATTCTGATGTGTCAACCGCAGCCCAAGTGGCAGGCCACTCAGTGAACTCTGCTGTGCTGGATGTCTGAAACAACTATCGTCCCGAATTCAAGACTGAATTTCATCCCCATAGCAAGCACCCAACGCTTATCCAATCTGCTGAAGAGTTTGGCCAGCAAAAACTCAAATACATGGCCCCAGACCATGAGCCCTGGCGCCCTTTTGCTTCAGAGGGCAATTACATTTTTGCTACTGTTGCCATTGAAGCCAGGCTTAGCTCAACTCAGGTTGATTCCCTTCTCAAGTTGATTCATTGTATATGGCAAGCAACAGCAAGTGTCACACTGCATAATGATGCTGGGCTTCACACTGCTTTGGATAGAGTGGTGGCACAACTAACACCAGTAAGTTGTTTATTTCCAGTGTGCTTTTGAAAAGTGGCTCACTTCCCAGCCACTTGTCAGTTCTCAAAGTCTGAAATTGCTGTGCCCTATAAGAGCAGTGATGTGATGTTCCCCATCCACATCTGCCATCTGTGGGACTGGGCCCTCAATTTATTGCAAAATCCTTTTCTTGAACCACACTTTGTCTGGGATGCTGAATGGGTCTTCAAACTTGATGGTGAGACATATGAACACTTCTACACTGAACCTTGGACAGGTGATCATTGGTGGGATATTCAAGTGCATTGTAATTATTATTATTTCATACCATTGTACTGTGTAAATTCACTGTGTTTCTTCCTGTTATGTAAATGAAGTCATGGTTACCCATGCATGCAGAGAATGCTGTTCCATTTGCATTTATTATTTATGCTGACAAGACATGGTGGTCATCTCATGGTACTGTCAAGGGTTACCCCATGGTAGTGTGTTGTGCCAACCTCCCAGTTCACATTCGCAATGGTGAACAATATGGCAGTGGCTGCATGGTAGGCTGGCTTCCAATTGTGAATATGATATCTCTTTGTTTTAGAGTAATAAATTGATCAAACAGGTTTTTGCAGGTTCCCAAGCTTGTGAGTGAGGAGAGAGAGACCAGCTATGTAAATTTCAAGCATGTTGTCTGGCACAAAGCCTTCTATAAGCTCCTTGAGAAGGTTGCGGAGCTCTCAAAGGTTGGCTACCTGCATGAATGCTATGACAACATTTGCCAGTGGCTCTTTCCAGTTATTCTTATCTTGTCAGCTGACTACAAAGAACTGTAAGCACTATTTTGTCTGCAAATCAATTGTACTTATGAAACCCAGCCTTTTTAGCTGTGTGATGATGCTTATACAAGGCACAAAATGCAAATTCCCATGCCCATTTTGCCTAGTCCCTTTTGAGGAGCTTTGGGACTTATTGAAGACATATGAAATGTGCACTACCAAGCAACATCAAGAAGTGCTGGTGTTATATGAGCAGAAGAAGTCAGCTGGTGAGAAGAACCTGAAATCTCTTGGGTTACATCCCATCAAGGTAGGGCTTTGACATACATAATCTATGTTTATGACTGACAGAATGTATGATAGAATGTTTTTTGGTTGGTGGAACACTCAGAGCCTGAACAGGCTGCAAGCTTTGAGCCACTTCACTCCCTGCATGGCAGCTTGGGAGGCAAGCACATGCATGAGGAGCTCAAGATTGTCATCAATGAACTTGGCCATGATTTTGAGACATGTTTAGAAGAATGGTAAGACAATTCAATTGGGCTGTGGGGCTGGCTGACTATCACTCAGGGTTTCTGCCTTTCCCTGTTGGTGAGGCCTTGCACATTTTGATACTGTGATCCACATCACATTTTCTGATGGAAACAAAATGCGAGATCTCACCAGGGTAATCTAATTAGGATGTGTGTTTAAATGTGGCTAACAATCTGGAATAGCAGTGTTTCTATGCTCCACAACATCTCAAGCTGGGTACCAGTTGCTGCATATGATCTGCAGTTACCTACAGCTTGAAACTCTCATCAGGCTTGACATACACACTGAGGCAACCCTCAGAATGATCAAACACAAACTTCTCATTTTCAGGGGTGAACTCAAGGTATTCCACTCCTTTGGTTGTCCATTATCACACAATGATTGTTGAAAATAGGTGTACCGATCCCATGTTTGTCATTTGCATGATACAGGCCTCAAGGACAATTGGAACTTTCCCAAGGCACACCTCTGGAAGCACATTACCCATGAGATTCAGAGCAAAGGTGCTGTTCGTAATTACAGTGCTCAGCCAAATGAGAAGATGCATGGTCTGCTCAAAGATGCATACCAGGATCATTCTAATGGAAAGGATGTTGTGGGGCAGGTGCATATCAAGTACTCAGACTTGGTGCCAAGCGCCAGTAGCAGCTGAACAGGATTCAAGTTCTGACTCTGACCAGATGTCAGCCAAAACTCAAGGCAATACTTTGGGTAAGTGATCCCTGTTGTTGTGTATTACTTCATTCAAACTGATTTTATTCTATACCAGTAGGGTCAGAACAATCAGACCTGGATGTTGGAGGGCCAGCATCAGAGTGAATGCAATCGGTTTGCAATATGCAATTCTTTGTACACCATGCTAATACATCTTATTGCATTGTGATATTACTGTTATTACTGGTAAGGCTGTCAGGGAGCGACTGCATGGCATTGTGGTGATGAAACACCCATTGAAATGATTCCTGAAGACATGCTGCACATTGCTGGTGACATGAGTAAATGTTTCTTGTTGTCATCTCACTGACAGGCATTTTACATTGCCCAGCAGCTCTCTTCTTGGAGTCAGGGTGGGCTTGAAAGCTTTTAAGGAGGCCTGTGATGTAAAACAGACCCAGGCTGAGTAGTGGCATTTTTGTCTTGTCAACTTTGGCTCAAATCATCATCAAGTTCTCTTCTGTAGGCATGCCTGAGGACTTTACAGATGCCCTTCATAATGTTGGTTTGGATTCTTCTGGCGCTGACTCATGCTTGGACCACTCTGACAATGATGAGACCTCTGATCTTGAGGAGCTTCAAGAATGGCATAGAATCATGTGTGAACCACCTCCAGATGCTAGTACTCCCCAGCTACACAGTGTACATCCCTTTTCTTTATCATTCTTTCAGTTTTGACACAGCTATCACTTACACTATGGTAACAGGCACTTGGTGCCACTCAGTTGGCATACTCGAAGCTTCACATTCAGATGAGGATGCTACAAATTGACTACAACAGTCTACTCTCCACCCTCCCACACAGCCACAAGAAAGCTGTAGAGAACAATCTGAACACTGTATTGGACAACAACATCATCACCCAGGCAAAAAAGTATTGTTTCTTCTATCATTTCTGGGTCCCTAAAGATGTTTTCCCACTTGTCACTCTGCCACCTGGATATGATCTGACTGACCCTGCTCGCTGGAGTATGCCTGAATCAAAAATTGCAGGCTTCAAAGTGGAACTCTATTTCATGCTACCCAGTGACCTCAAGGTCCATGCAACAACATACAGTAACTTTGGCCATGTGGTAAGTCAACATTCCCAATCCATAATTCGAAGGCTGGTGTTGATCACCTTTAGTTTTCAAATGCAGTTGGGGCTGAGAGGCCCAACATCCTCAAACCTGTTAAGGATAACATGCAGCAACTCTTTGCACACTTGGAACTTAGTGCCAACTTATTTGCAAATGAGAATTCAAGAGCTCTGCATGGATCAAATGAGGCTGTGAGAGTGCTGCTGAAGATGCACCTGGGGAATGTGGACACTCGCTATACCCCTCTCTCACCAATCCTCTTTCCCAAACCAGATGCCCCAGTGGCCATGGATTTATTCAAAACCCCACTCCTGGTTAATGTAAGTTTTCTTCACTACTTATGACTATATATATATGCTAATTACTTCTATAAGATCATCCAGGTCATGGTTTTTGGCAAGGGAGTCCTCACTGGCAAGCAAAGGGGTGGTCCACAGGGATGAGGTCAGAAGTTGGGGATATCCAGCCCTTCAGCTGGCCTGATCACCATTGCTGCCACCTTTGTAAGTCTCGCGTCACCTTTTTCTTCTGGTCTGGATATTCTGACAAATGTATAACAGGCACAATACTTATTATTGAGTGACCACAAGCTTATGACCATTGGTGAAGAAAGTGGATTCAAGTATCAGGATGACTTTGAGTATTTTATTGAGCTATTGAGTCACCCATCAAAACAGGAGTGGTCATTGGAAGTGATGGAGTTTTTCAATCAGGGCATATGGAACACCTCAAGTATTGCCTCTGCTAATGCAGCATTAGGCTCATCCAATGACACCTCAGTAGCTTCCACATGGGAGTCCAACATCTTGGCACAGTTGAATGGCCCCTGGCAGCCAACACCTCCTCCTGACCTACACTTTGATGGACTCAACTCAACCTCTATTTCATGTCACATGCCAGAAGCAACCCATGGACATGCTGCAGACTCGGTTGTCATTTCTCAGGCAAACTCAGTCTCCTCAGTGCTTTCAGTTGATGTATCAAATCTTTCACTCAGAGGCAGTCATACATCAGCTCTACCATCTGTATCTAGTTGTGGAAAGCAGTTATCTGCTGGAAGAAGTCATTCTGGCTCAAGGATGGCTGAAGTTTCAGCAGCTGCACCAGTGAATGCCTGGGAACCACCTGCAAAGGATTGTTGTGTCACATGGCACAAGGGAAAGGGTAAGTAGTTATATTGTCATGGTCAGTCAAGTTTTGGGCTGTTTAGCTACTTCATGTGCCATATGTGCTACTGTCATAACCACTCTTTTTAAATACAATGGATCTTTTTCTTTGTTTCCCATGACCTGACTTGATGATTTTAAGCTGATAAATAGGTTCAGGGAACATCTGACAAGTTTGAATGGCACTGTCTCCCTCTCATTGCAACTCCCCTCACCCAAGAAATGTCGCCCTGGGTCAAAATTCATGGGTGAAATTCTTGATGCCATACCTATCCCCAGTGTTCGCACCATCTTCATATGCTAAACCTCATGTGTTGGACATCATCTGAACACCCTTGATCCCCTGAGGTAGCCATGGTGCCCACCCAAGCTCGCCTTCCTGCAGTCTGGCCAGTTCTACACAACAAATAAGGGAGTGTCTGCTAATGACCTGAGACACATCACTTACACTGTGCTTTACAGCCTGCTGTGTCTTGCTATTTCAACTGTTTTTTGTGCCCTCACTCTGTGCACTCATTCTGTTGTCCAGCCACATCATCAGTCCCATCATACAGTCATTGTTACCATGACAGACAATGCCTCTCATAGACTTGGCCTCCATGTCAATGGGAAGTACAGGCTTGGTAAGAAGATAGGCTCAGACACATTTGGTAGGCAGTCATTATGTGCTTGAATGTATGCCTACCCTTACCACTCCCCAGGTGACATCTACCTCAGAATTGACATCACCTCCAGTGAAGAAGTCACCATTAAGCTTGAGCCCATCAAAGCAAAGCACCCTCAGTTGGAATATGAGTCCAAAGTTTACAAGACTCTGGCTGGCAGTGTCAGCATTCCATTTGTCAGGTGGTTCAGCACAGAGTGTGACTACAATGTGATGGTCTTGGACTTGCTCAGTCTGTCCCTCAAGGACCTCTTCAACTTTTGCAGCTGCAAGTTTAGCCTAAGACCATGCTGTTGCTAGCTGACCAGTTGGTTCATAAATACATTTTGATCTTTCTCCCATTTAATTTACATCCCCAGATCTCTTGTATCGAGTATATTCATTCTTGTAATTTTATCCACCACAACATCAAGCCCAACAACTTCTTGATGGGGATTGGGAAATGAGGCAACCAAGTCAACATTATTGACTTCAGTCTTGCAAAGAAGTACCATGACCCCAAGACTCATCTGCACATCCCATATAGGGAGAATGAGAACCTCACAGGGACCACTTGTTATACCTTGATCAACACTCACTTAGTCGTTGAACAGGCCCACTGTGATGACTTGGAGTCCCTTGCTTACATGCTCATGTATTTCCTCCGTGGTGCACTTCCCTGGCAGGGCCTCAAGGCTGCCACTGAGAAGCAGAAGTACAATTGGATCATGGAGAAGGAGATGACTACCCCCATGGACCTGCTGTGCCATGACTTCCCTAACGAATTTGGCATATTCCTCAATTACACTCAAGCACTGTGGTTTGATGACAAGCCTGACTACTCCTACCTTTGCAAGCTCTTCCATGACCTCTTCATTTGTGAGGGCTTCCAGTGTGACTATGTCTTCAACTGGAGCATTCAGCACCATGCTCCTGAGAACAGTAGTACTGGCATGAGTCAGAAGGCGAGTGCTGGCAGAAGAAAAGTGGTCTAAGAGGAAGAAGACCACTGTGCCAGTGACAGGATGTAAGTGCTGCACCCATTCCCTTTGTTATTGTTTCACTCTCTAAAAAAGACAGGCAAGTGATCAATGAATGTGCTCACTACTCACACAAACCATTTGATTCCAGGACAAGTATTGTAGTTGACTGTTGTATCATATTGATCCTATATGGTGCTAACTGATGGCACCCCATGCTGCCAACTTCCTAACTGTCTTGTCAACAGTTGGGATTCCTCTGTTCTGTGAGCAGCTTTATCACTTGATGTACATTTAGGCATCACATCTGTAGGTCATCCCTGGCTCAGACTTGTTTCTTCCCTCTGACCATCACCAGCCATGTGGCATGCTCCAGACTCATTGCTGTCCCATTCACGATCATTCAGGTACCTCTAACTCACTATCCCCTTCCCCCAACTGCCAACCATACAATGTGCACCCAGACTCATTGCTGTCCTCTTCCCCCACCTATAATCACCCTGGACCTGTCACTATTCCTTCCTCCTGGTTCACAACCATGCAACATCCTCATGGACTCATTATCTGCCTCCCTCACTGCTGACTATGCCACATGTCCCTGCAGTCATTCCCATCCTCTCTTCCCCTGGTTCCTCACCATGCACCACACCCCCTGTATTCGCTATCCCTTCCTTCCAGCTGCCAATCATGCTGCATGCCTGGACTTGCTATACCCTTCCCTCTGACTGCTGACAATGCAGTTACCTTTGCATTTCCTCATTTCCCTCTTCTCTGTCCTATGGCATCAGTACATGGACCTATCCTAGCAGTGCACTCATCATCATTCTGTGCTGTACAGAACACCTCACATCTTTGCTATGAATGGAATCCCTTTCTCCCTGGTTTCCATCCTACCCTAAGCCAGGCAGCCCAGTGCTGCCACCCCACCCCATCCAGTTCCCTTGGAATGCATTCGGTAATGTATTATGAAACATCATCCATTACCTGATCTAATCCAGACTTGGATACATCAGATCGGGTTGAGTGGAAGATACCTACAAAACTGCATAACTAGTTACTACTGGTGGTAGAATAGTAGTATGGACAGGGTCATAGCAACAAATCTGAAAGATGCTACAATAAAAATACTATTGCAATATGGATTGTGGATGTTACAGTGAAGATAATAGCATTACACTAATTATAAGAGTGTTGTATTGGATTCTGCCCCATTGACATGCTTGGCAATGGCTTACAATAGCATTGTAATGCATCTGGCCATTGTCAGGCACTCCAATCAGCAGTCAATGACTAACAATAGTATTCCAATTACATGTTCCCAGCTTGCAGCAACTGGCCATTGTCAGGCAATCCAATTAGCAACCCCCAGATTACAATGCCATGCCAATGGAAACTTTGCCCATTGGCTGGGCACTAACATACATCATTCGTTGTAATTACATACAGTCACATGTAATGGCCATAATTTTTTTCTGACAGGAGCTTCACAGGAGCATCGATGGGCTATCAGTGGATATGCATATCTACTGGATGGAGGAGCTATTAGCGGGACTTTGCAGAAACAAGAACTTGTAATGCTCTCCACTGCTGAAGCAGAGTATGTTGCAGCAACTCATGCAGCCAAAGAGGGCTTGTGGCTTCGACGACTCATTGGAGAAGTTTTCTGACCACTCAAACATCCTATCCCACTGTATTCTGACAGCCAATCTGCCATTGCACTCACTAAGGATGGCAGCTACCATGCTCACACCAAGCACATCAATATAAAATACCATTTCATTTGTTTTGCTGTGGAAAACCATTCCTTTCATTTAATTTATTGCCCTACTGATGACATGCCTTTACCTAGCATCAAGGTGAAACACTTTGCATCTGCACTTGGACTCTGTCCTGATTGAGGGGGAGTGTTGAGAATGCATTCCAGAATTACAGTAGCCTCTTGGAGTTTCACCCAGAGGGCTCAGAATTTCTCCCTGGCCCTTGGAATTAAATTCCAATGTCACTATGCTTACTAATTATGGTACTATAAATTTTCTGCACCATTCTTTTCCACCTCAGTGACTTCTTCATACACTGAGGTGAGCATACTTATACTTACATTCATTTACTTGGTACTGACATAGTGTAGATACTCATAATGTTGTTAGAACTTGCAGTGCATAAGCATGTCTTCAAGATACTGATACTGCTGCTTCAAGAACATGGCTACACCCATTCCAAGCATGTCACACTTGAAGAACAACTTGCAATCTTCCTCTACACCTCTGTAACTGGCTTGTCAGTCAGACATGTAGGGGAGCATTTCCAAAGGTCAAATAGTATGGTTTCCAAGTGCATTTCTGATTCACATTCCTTCTGATATACTGATCACCATTGTAGGTACTTCAAAAGAATTTTGTTCGCATTTTTGTCTCACGATATATACAGCAAGTTTGTATGATTACCATGCAGTGATGACCCTGTCCACCCCACAGTTTTTGATAACCCCAAATTCTACCCATTTTTTGTGGATGCAATTGGTGCAATTGACAGCACACACATTGGGTGCACTCTGAGCACAGAAGAAAGGGATGCCATGTGAAACTGCAAAGGCTTTACATCCCAGAACTGTCTCATTTGCTGTGACTTTGATATGTGCTTCACATACATGCTTAGCAGGTGGGAGGGATCTGTGGCCAATGCATTGATCTACCATGACACTTGGCTGAGTGATTTAGCCATTCCAGATGGCAAGTACTACCTTGCCAATGCAGGGTTCCCAAACTGCCCACAGCTTTTGATTCCCCTCAAAGGACAGTGGTATCACTTAGCAGAATGGGGCCATGCACAATTACAGTAGGTGATTTTGCCACTGTCTTTTTCTCTGATTCACATGGATTTCTAGGCCAGTAAATGCTGAGGAGTGTTATAACCTCCACCACACTCAGCTTCACAATGTGGTCGAGCACATAATCAGTGTTGTCAAGCAGCACTTGCAAATTCTTGTCATACCCCCAGAATTTGATATGAACATTCAATCCCATATCCTGCCAGCACTTTGCTGCATCCACAATATCATTCACAAGTATGATCCACTGGAATTAGAAGATATCAAAGGCTTTGTATTGCCTCCACCACCAGATGGATCAGCACATGTGATTGGCTTGATTGCCAATGCTGTTCCAACTGACACAGACTACCTACAGATGATGGAGAAGCAGGGTGTGATTCCACAAAGCATATGGGCTAGTTATGCTGCAGAATGAGCACAAAGGGGGGATCCAGTTGCCAACTAGCTACATATATCATTTGTTTTCCCTCAATTCTTAGACATCATTTTTTCAAATGCAAGTTGATGAGTGCAGTGTTCAAATCAGAGAGAGATGTATTGCAAGCCAATGTAAAGATGGATTTAAAACTACAAGGTAAGAGTACAACATACGATATGATCACTGCATATGTGCCCTGATCTCATCAAGCCTCTTCTCAAGCCAAGCATGCCAAGCCACAGCAAAACAATTGGGAATGCTTGTGAATGATAAGTATAAGCTAGCATATGCAGCATTTGCCTGGAACTGGTTTGTGATCTGGGTGATATCAATTGGCAAGAACTTATCTACATCTATTGCAAGAAGTGTCTCTGTTGCCTTGTGGACCAGCAGATGAACCAGATCTTGCAAGAAGTTGGGCTTGGACTGGGATGTGGTTTGATAAGGTGCAGGTGAGCCTGCCATTGTTGTGATTGCATTGGTGATGGTGTTCATCTGGTTATGCATCGAACTGTGGAATTCTCCTAAATCCTCCCCAACACACTCAAGTGTCACATCTACTCCATGTTGCTTTCAAGCTGATGAGGTGGATGAAGCTGCAGTGGATGACAGGG
This sequence comes from Pisolithus orientalis, assembly GCF_024613125.1. Taxonomy (NCBI): domain Eukaryota; kingdom Fungi; phylum Basidiomycota; class Agaricomycetes; order Boletales; family Pisolithaceae; genus Pisolithus; species Pisolithus orientalis. Next base: position 44,825 of record NW_026260849.1, on the reverse strand, counting down.
CACCCAATACAACAGACAGGCCATCATCATCATCTGCCTTCTGCTTTTGAGAGTGCTCCATACAAGTTGAGATGCTGGAGGATGGCTTGACAGAGCTGATAGATGAACCATTTAATGAAGATGGGACAGATGGGGGGGGAGGGGGGGGAACTTGATGGTGTGCCAGGGACACCAGAAGACTGGCCTGATCACCAATCAAAAGCAGATCCACTGTAAACTGAAGTGATGGTGGAGGGTGCTGGGTATTGGGAAGCTGTTGGTAGAGGGGGAGCTGGGTTTCCAACTACTGGTGAGTGGAATGTGGTGTGGTTCAGAGATGGCAATGCTGGTGGAGCATGGTCCTGGGACAGTGTAGTTCCCCCCATGCTCTCACTCTCACTGTTGGAAGGACCCAACCCAGCATTTGATGAGCCTCCAGCAGAATTGTCAATGGTCAACGCTGAAAAGCAATTCAAGCCCTTGCCCTTGGAGGGCATGAGGTCTCTCATCTGTTTGTAGTGCACCCAACCCTTGTTTTTATAAGGGCCTGCATCCTTGTGGATCTGTTGATGTTGCCATTAGCACAGGAAATTCCATGCTAATTGAATCATACCCATACCTTCAGATAGTTGTTCCATGTATCCTTGCTCACAACACTGATATCAGCCCCTGCCTTCAGGGAATATGCAAACCCAGATGCATGGCAGAGATGATCAACAGCTGCATATGTGGTTTGTAGCTGCATGATATCAGCTGGTTATTCTGTTGTTTGACTGATAAGCCACACACCCTTTTCCATTTCTGTTTACATGCTTTAGGGGTCTTGATACCCCCTTTGACAGGCTCAGGAAGGGTTAAGGTATGTCCCAGGATCATGGTACTACCTCCTAGATCAGTTATCTCAGCAAGAAGTTCCTCATGATGGTCAAGGTAGGAGACTCAGAGATGAGCCTGATGTGTAATCCTTCCAGCAGAATTAGGTGATCCATCAACATTAAATACATCCACTGCCCTTGGCAGCACTATCTTTGGAATCCAATTCCTTTCAACAAAGTTCCTATCTATAAATACTCCAGTAGTGCCACTATTGAGCAATGCATTAACCTTGAATGCCAAACCAGCATTCATTCACAAAACCAAAGGGACCTCCACAGAATCTTTTAAGTTCAGCATGTGTCAGGTTTCAGACTGTATGGTGGTCTTTGCACTACTACCCTCTAGATCTGGGAGATTGAAAGAAACTTTTTTTTTTGTTGCAAGCAGAATTCAGCAGGCATGGTTTTACATCTGGCCCTGAGTCCTTTTGGGACTCCACTTCAGATGATGTAAAGGTGAGAGGAGGAGAAACATATTCTAAACCATTAAATAACTCCTGTGGTTCTGCAATGTCAAGAAAAGAGAAATGATTGAAAGAAACTACTGGTGCACTATTTTTTAATTTTTAATTTTTGTATTTTCTTTTGTATTTCTAAGTCCATAAGTAGAAGGAAATCTGTAACTAAAAGAAGAAGAAGAAACAGGAACAAATGTCTGTACACAAGAGTCTGCAGGAGCTGATTTCACTGCAGCTCCAATTCTTTTAACTGGTTAATATGAGCAACAATTTGCTCGAAGCTCATCCCCTCCATGGCCTTCAGGCAGGGGTCAGGTCCAGTGTCAGTATTTACTGCCCTGACAGGGTGTCCTTGTGGTTGTGCCTGTTTAGGGAACTTGCTTCAATAATGGCCCTTCTGGCCACATCTGAAACAGGTTATATGGGATTTGTCCTTAGGGGATCCCTTTCCCTTTCCTTGCTGCTGGGTGGCACCTATGTCCATAGGGGCACTGGCCCTGGGGTGCATACCTGTGGCAGAGAAGCCATGAGGTTGGTTTTGAGGCCATACCCTCAAAGAGGAGGCTGTCATGTATCAGTGGTTTTCAAAATTTCTGGCCACCAACTGGAGCTCTGTTATGTACTCCTTGTATGTGTCTTTTCTTTTCCCCAAATGGTGCATGAGGCAGAGCAGCTCAGGGTTTATCACCTGTTTGAGGCACAGGATAGCCAAGTCATTGGAAGTGCTTGCCATAAGCTTCCAACTGTCAAACTCTGCCAAGAAGGCATCCATTCAAGACTGTCCCTGCCTTGCTTTTTGCATTTTCTTCCAGGCCCAATCCCCATTGTTCATGGGCCAGAATCAAGAGTTGAGGTTGGCCACCACCTCATCTATTGATGACCAGTTTCTGCTTGCCAAGTGGTAATCTAACTTGGTGCAGGCATAGTTGCCAGTGATTGGGCTGGTCATCTGGGTCCAGAATGCCATGCAGTCCTGGCTTGTATAGTGGTGGACAGCCACTTTGCAGAAGGCTCTCATCTTGATCACCCATTCTTTGTATTTAGCCATGGACCCATCAAAGGTTCCAGGCTTGGCTACACCCTGTTTCATGGGGTTGAAGTTGTTTGTTTGCACTGCAGCTGGCACATGTATGTATTGCTGCATGGCTTGCACCATTGCTGCTGCCATTGCCTGAACCATGGCAAAGTCAAATTGTGGTGGCTGGGGCTGGTTGGAGTTCATTTCTGCTGGTTAGCAAGATTGGACAATGGAGGGGGCAGCAGATGTAATGACAGTTCCAAAGGTTGTAGGGGGTGTTAAAGATGAACCCAAGTTCATTTGGGTCAGGGGAGGGTGAGGGAGAAGGGTAAACAAGTTCCAGAGTTACCTCTCAGAAAAGCTCAAGAGGGTGAAGGGGAAGCAGGGTGAGCAGGGACAGTGAGCACAAAAGGTGTGGGGTAGAGAGTTCCCTTTGGTAAGGGAGGAGCCTTAGAGGGAGATGAAGCTTGACCTCTTCTTTCTTAATGGCAGGAATGGTGGTAGAGTAGAGTAGAATACAGTAACATAGGTGTACTACTTTCTGGTGGTGTTCAGGACCACTAAACACATAGTTTGTTTGCTGTCATGGACCTGATCAACCTCCTAGCGATAGGGAGGGACCAGCCTGGCACACTAGGCAAACTACAGTGGGTGTGAGAATGTCAACTACAGGTCTACCTCCACTGCTGTGCAGGAACTATGACTACCAATGGCTCAGCCACTTTGGACCTTGTGGGCCCTCTTGATCAAGTGTCACCCTACATTCACCAAGCTTGACCTCAGGACAGTGTTAGGTTAGGGTTAGGTAATTTTGTTACTTACTTTTGTGGGTACTATACTTGAGTAGTATAGTTCGCTTTTTGTGTGCTTAGTCAGCACTTACTTACAGTTTGTTCATACTGTAAGTTTTTACCAATAGACAAGTTACCCCCTAAAGACAAGAACAAGTCTAAGACTGCCCCAGATTGCCCTAGACAGTCTCTTATTCCCCCACACTCTCCACCCAGGCTAAAGGAGCCCCTTTGGACTTACTCTCCCTCTCAGATTCTGGTACTCCTTCCTCAATCCACTCTTTTATATTTCCTCACACCAGTATTGAACACTACTTCTCCTGGGTGTCTTTGCAGTACATGCTTGTCAAAAACTGCCTTGCATTTTATTGCATGTTTGACTGCCTCATCATACCTGTCTAAGCATTGTTGTGTTGCATAGGCAACATGTGTCATGACATTGATGTTGTTGATTGGTGTTGTGTTATTGCTTGGTCACACACTGTAGGGAGAGGGATCTCCCTACACTAGGGGCATATGTATAGCATCAATTGGAAGGTCTACTAAGCAGCTATAGGGTTTGTGACAAAAGCAATGCAAACATGACCCCTCTTGAGTGTCTTCAACACACTTTGGGCTCCAGGTCACCTAGTACTCTGCCCTATTCAGTCGCACCACTTCCCCCATTGTTGCATGACCTCTAGACACTCCCCTTGGCCAATGCAATGAGGTTCCAACACTTGTGACCACTTTCAGGGCACCTGCACTCACTCACTTGTGCTCTTTGGATCCACACTATTGGTTATGTAAGCACATTTCTGTTGTTCTCACTGTACTCTTGTTTGCTTCCCTTCAGACCACTTGCACTTCCTTGTGCTTTCTTCATTTTAGTTGCTCTTTTGATTGCTGATACTATACTGGCCTCATGGCCATCATTATGTCAATCTCAGTTAATTTCCATCATTTCCTGTCACTCTTTTGACTTTCAACATCGCTTAGTTCATAGTTATGTACTCCCCATGTAGCTACACATATACCTGTCCTTGTTGACAGGAAAAATAACAATTTTGAAGCCCCAAGTTAGAGACAGAGAGAGCGAGCAGAGTAACAATGTCAACATGACACCTACTGTTTCCCCTGCCTAGCACTGAGTCACAGGCATAATTCTGACAGATTCCTAGGCAGGCTCAAGGCCTGTGCACTCCATAATCCATTGCACTTTCTGTTTACAGGTCAATTGACTTGTGTGACTTGGTCACATTCACTCCTGCCACCTTCCTACTACTAGGGCAACTCCCCTTGGGTCAAACTCACCCCCTCAGATTGCCTATCCCTAGGCTGGAGCCCACATCCCCATACTAGGTAGCAGATACCTGCTCCATACAATGCATTTGGTGTCAATGACCATGCCTAGTAGGAGTTCCTTGGGTGTGTGTTTGAGGGCTGGTAGTATACAGTTGTTGAGTGCATGTACTGCACTGTTGAGGTGGTCCAGCCAATTCTTCAGGACATTGTTTTTGTCTGATATACCCTGGTCATCTTTGCCTAGTTCTGATGCACAGAGGCACTTGAGTACATGCCCTTCTACAAGGCTGTTAATCCACAGTGAATATGCCACAACTACATGATGGTGACAGGACCACTTAGCACAAAACTCTTTTACTTCATTGTTGTTGAAGTGTTTCCCTCCATCCATCCTGAACATTTCTGGTGTGACATATGCATTAAAGATCATTAATAGGCTGTCCATTGTTGTTTCACAGTGCCCACTGTTTTGAATTTCATGACCCATACATGTTGAGAGAATGTGTCTAGGAATACTCCTAGTGTGTGGTAACCTCCCTTTCCCATGGGCATGCTGAGGTAGTCCCCTATGAGCAGCTCAAGCAGGTGCCTGTGTGTGATCGGTTCTAGTAGTGAGTGTATATGTTGTGTTCTGAAGTTTTTGCACTTAGTGCAGTTTGTGATGGAATTCATGATTGATAGGTCTATCTTGGGTGAATAGTATTTGTTGGTGAGCACCATTTTGAGTGTGTCATGTCCCCAGTGGCTGCTGGTGTCATGGATGTATTTTGCCTCTCATGCTGCTTCCTCTTTTGTGATGCATTCCATTTTGCTTCTTGGCCATACACTTGTCCCTCCATATATGTGCCAAAGGCATCCATCTTCTATCATGTACTGTGAGGCCCTGTGGCATGCTCTGTTCTGTTCCCTGGGGTTCAAGTTTGTGTCAATATTGAGCATGGCATTGATTACTTCTAGGAACACTGGTTCATTAGTGAAACAGTCATGTAGTTTTTGGTATTGTTCATTGATGTTACCTAGCATGAATACATTGTTGATTATGCCTGTTAACATTTTTGGGTCTGGGTCTACCATCCATTGGCTTCCATCCTCATGTGTTTGTTTGGTGTTGTCCCATTGTCGGCTTAGGCCATCTGCTTCTAGGAACACTGGTTCATTAGTGAAACAGTCATGTAGTTTTTGGTATTGTTCATTGATGTTACTTAGTGTGAATACATTGTTGATTATGCCTGTTAACATTTTGGGTCTGGATCTACCATCCATTGGCTTCCAGCCTCATGTGTTTGTTTGGTGTTGTCCCATTGTCAGCTTAGGCCATCTGCTACTATGTTTACCTTGCCTGGTATGTGTCTGACTGATGATATTGTGTGCTAGGATACTGTCCCTCCACCATGCATGTGCTGCTGAGATGTTGCTGTTTGATAGGATATCCTTGAGCACTTGGCAATCCATTTCTATTTCTACTGGGTATCCCTAGATGATATCTGAAAAGTGGTCTAAGCTGTATTTCAACACTGCAAACTCTAGTAGGAATGGTTTATAGTTACATTCTGCCATTGATGTTTGTTTGGATGCAAAGGTGATGGGGACAATCTTGCTCATGGTTTTCCTGCTTGGCATTTGCATTTGTATGCATTGTGTTAGTATGGCTCCTAGTCCTTCTTGGCAGCTGTCCATTGTGATGATGAATGGTGTTCCATCATATCTGGGTGCTTGTAGTACTGGTTCACTAGTTAGTGTTATCTTCAGTTCCATGAACACTGCTGTGTGCCTCTCTGTCCACTTGTCTTCTAGTTTGTAACCTGTCATTGCTCTCTGGTATGTTGTTTTGGCTACCAGGTATGGTATATTGACCTGTTTTATGAGGTCCCTCAGTGGTCCTTCTATTTTTGCATATCCCTTGATCAAGTCCCTAAAGTGTCCAGTTAATCCTAAGAATGAGCTGAAGTTCAATGTATCATCTGGTTGTTTCCAGTTGACAATTGCTGTGAGTTTAGCTAGGTCTGGTTGGACTCCTCTCGGTCCTACTGTGGCTCTGGTGAACATTGTCTCTGACATGAAGAGCTTGCATTTTGCAGGTGATACTGATAGGTGGTTTTTGTGAAACCATTGGAATACATGCTGTAGGGTGGTTATCATGCCCCTGAGCATGTCATCGCTGCATCTGCAGTCATTGACAAATAATTCTATGACATTGTCAGCTAGTAGGTCATGTAGTATGTTCATTACTGCCACTGAGAACATTGTTGGTGTTCCTGTGAGGCCCATGGCCATCCTTGTGTACCAGAAGTATCCCTGTCCTTCCATGAAGAATGTCAGGTACAGTCTCCATTCTTCTGGTACTGCAATCATGTAGAATCCAGATGCAAAGTCAAATACTGATATGTATTTATGTCCACTGAGTCATTGTTGCTTGGCCCTTATGTTGCCTTGTTGTAGCAGTGGTATATGCATGACTTTGTTCAGTTCTGCAAAGTTCTGTGTTACTCACCATTTTGTGGTCCTATTGTCCTCCTGCATTTGCATCTGGTTGGTGTCCTTTGCTTTTGGTATTGTTGGGAATGGTATTTCCACTCCAGCTTGTTCACATTGCCTGTTTAGTTCATGCTGTAGGTCTTCTAGTGTTAGGCTTACTTTGTCATCATGTGTTTTCTGTGTGAGGACTGTTGGCACAACATACTTGATTCTTGAGACATCTGCTTGTTCTATCATTCCTGTGTCAAGCATTTGTTGCATCCATTTATGCATAAACATTTTTTGTGGTGGCAATAGAGGTCGTTGTTGTGGGGATGTTGTGAACTTGAGTCCTTCTGGTATGTTGAGGTTTATTGATGCATCTGGGGCCAATAGGACTTCTTTGACAGAGCACACAAACATATTGGCATATTCTGTGATGAATGCTTCAACTTGCTCTTTTTTGCTTTGTGTGAGGTTCAGGCCTATTTGTATTGCCTTTAGTATGTGTTCAATGCATTTGGGGTTGAACAGGTTTGTTTGCCTTGTGAACACATCATCATCTACATGATTTATCGAGTACATTTCTTTGTTGGGATCTGGGTTGATGTTAGTCCATGGGCCTTGTTCCTTTGATGTTACTGTGTCTCTATTGTACTGTATGTCTTGTTGCTTGTCTGTGTGTTGTTTGATGTCTAGTGTTCTTTGTTTTTCTCCCATGATTTGTTGGTGTGTTGGGTTGTGGTATCTGTTGGTCAGTACCATGGTGTTGATGCCATCCATGATCATTATATTGTCTGTGCTATAGTCATGTTGTGCTTGTAGGGCTTGCAGTAGTGGTTTCCCTAGTAGGAGCACCCAGTTTCCCCTGCTGTTGAACATGATGAACATTGTTTCTGTTTGCACTGGTCTGATCATTATCTGTCCCATCCACTGTGCTACTGCTGGGGTGATTGTGCCATTAGCCATTCTTAACATTTGTGAGCAATTTGACCACCCCCTTAATCTATGTTTTATCACCTTGTAAACAGTGGTGCACATCGCATTAATCATTGCTCTGTCATTGAAGAGGGCTCATACTTGTACTTTTTCTCCACTGTTGCTGACAATTGTTATGTGGTGAACAAACAGGATGGTCTTGTTATCTTCAAGTGTTGTCATGTCATGACTCACAGTGTATACATTGGTTACTCCACTGTTGATTGTTACATGTGTCATCATACTGGGTACTCAAAGATCTGATGTATGTGGGGTCATTGGTCCATCCATTACAACAACCCTTCCCCATTTCCCTGTTCATCCATGATGACTAATCTGACTTCTGCCATCATTGTTCTGTTGAATGGCCCCAAGGCTCTGTTGCAAATGGCTCTTCATGCAGTTTCTTTGGGGTCAAGGTGCATAGGGTCCCCCAGGGCTATTGGGCAATCCCTGCTTGTGTGTCCATGTGTGCCACATTTGTAGCATTCACCTGAGCATATTGCTGAAGTGCCCAGATTGAGAGGGTATGGCATGTTCTCTGTTACTTAGGTTCCTTCTCTGTGTGTTCTCATCCATTGTGTGACTTGTGTGTTATATGCTCTCCATCCTGCATTGTCTGATGTGTGAAGCTGGAGCTGTGTGATGTTGTTGTGTATGACAGTTTTTTGTGTCTCCATGAGCAGGGGTGGTGGTGTTGGGTGCTGGGTTTGTTGTATGGTGTAGCATGTGTTGGTTGTGTTTGTTGTTGGTGGGGGTCTCTGTGGTTGGATTGTGAGGCTCTGGAGAGAGGAAGTGATGTCCATTGTAGGGAATGTAATTTCCCTACCAGGGGAATTGCCTTATTTTGCTTGTTTTACTTCATTTTCATTCTAGATACTTTTTTTCTATGAGTTGTACTTAGATTTCGCATTTTTGGTTGCTTAGTCAGCAGTAGTGCTACTTGTGTATGGTTTTTTTCCTTTATAAAAAAAGAGATGAGTGACCCTAAGATGAGAGACAAGTTTGAGCAGGCTGTTCCCTGCACCAAGACTGCCATAGAAGCCTTCAGATGACTACAAGGATCCAGTTCCAGGCTATAGAAGCCCCTTTTGGCCTACTCATTCCCCTCAGATGTTCCTACTAAACCTCTCTCCTCATTTAATTCTCTTTTCCTACACTGTGATGGAGGCTTTTTGCTGTTGTATGATCCTTCTCTCCCTCTCCTCATCATCTTTCTTGTGCTCATCCAAATCTTCCTTCTCCCTCTGCATTTCTTCCATGTCCAGTTCTCTGACCTCTTTTGCTAATTCCTTGAATGCTTTGTACTTGTTCTTCATCATGTGTCAGATGACCTTTGGTAGCTTCTTGTGGACAATGTGGACTAGGCTGATGTTATTCACTACCTCCACTGCTTTTGCCAGATGGAGTGCTTCTCTTGCCCATATTATGTGTGTCCAGACCTTTATCCTATTGACCTCCTTTGTTGTCCCCACCTCTTCATCAGCCAAGGTCAATGCAAGTAGTTCCTCTTGGTACATCTTGGCTGTCTTCTCTGCAGGCAGCAAGGGTTCCCATCATTGGTTGAATGAGGTCTCTAGTGCTGCCCATGCAGCTTGCTGTGAGCCTGTTAGTTTGTCATACCATTTCTGTGCCTCCAAGCATGGCACTATGTAGTCCTGTAGCACCTCTATCTTCTCTGCTTTGTCTGTTATTCCTGTGATCCTCATGACTTGCTTGAATGTTTGTAGGAACATCTGGGGATCTTGTGGATCATCTTGGTCCCCCCAGAACAGTTTGGGGCTGTCCATTATGGTGCCTCATGCTAGGGCTGTTGTTGAGTGGCTGGGTGTGGGAATGGTGGTGGTGGCAGGTGTGTGTACTGGTAGCTGGCTGGGGAATGGCATGTATCTTAGTGCTGGCTGTGATATTATGGTGGATGTGGTGTTTGGTGTTAGCATTGTTGTCTGAAACCAGGGTCATGTTGTGGGTGGTTGTCCTGTGTAGAATGTTGGTAGTCCTGGTACATCTGACCACTGTTCTTCACTGTCTCTGTTTGAGTTGTCTGACCCTGGGCATTGTGGGCTTCTAGGGGGGATGCCTCATGTGGATGTGTACTCTGGTGGTGAGTCTATTATGACTTCTCATCCTGATGTGAGGGCAAGGTCACTATCCATTGGTGGGGTATCTATGGGGGAAGGTTCTTGTGAAGCCATGGCTGTTGTTGCTCGTGTGTAGCATCCCCACTCATCTTGTGGCTGTTGTCTTCTGGTAGGCAGGATGGTCATGTGTGTGGGGGGATAGTGTTGCTGCATGGGTAGCTTTTATGGGTTTGACTTGTGTTTTTCTCATGGTTTTGGGTTGACACAGGATGTCAGTTCTATGTGGGTTTTTGGGGTGGCTTTGGGTTGTCAGTTGTTGTGTCTGGGTTTGTGGGTTTGAACACACTGTTGTCACCACAATGAAGTAGGAAGAACCTTCAACCCTGGTGATCTCATAGTGACACACACCTCACTATGTACTTCTGTCCTTGCTCCCTTCTGCCTGCATGACTAAGTGCTTCTCACACTCAACTAGCCCCTCTCCCCCTACTACAATGGGCCTGTTGGTGATATTGTTTAATAGTGTCACAACATATGGACAGGCCATCCATAGTAAGATGTACCTCTGATGAAACATAAAGATGGGCCCATCAGTAATCTCATGTACATCATCACAACACATGGACAGGTCCTTCAGCACTATCATTTATATCATCACAACAAATGGATGGGCCCAGTCCCAGTAAGGTGTACCCTGTTGAAACATAAAGACAGGCCTGTCAGTGATATTGTTTAATAGTGTCACAACATATGGATAGGCCCTTCAGTGATATTATTTATATTGTCACAACATATGGACAGCCCATCCACAGTAAGATGTACCTCTGATGAAACATAAAGATGGGCCCATCAGTAATGTTGTTTAATAGTGTCACAACATAATCATGGGCCCTTCAGTAGTATTATTTATATTGTTGCAACATATGGACAGGCCTGTCAGTAATATTGTTTAATAGGGTCACACCATAAAGACAGGCCCTTCAGTAGTATCATGTATATTGTCACAACATATGGACAGGCCCATCTAGCAAGATGCACCCCTGTCACAACATAAGGATGAGTTTGTGAATGGTATTCATAGGCAGCAGAAAGGGAGATCCAAGCTATCTACATAAGGACAGCCCATGTAAGGCATTCTCAGGCAGCAGAAGGGGAGATCAAAGGGATCTACATAAGGTCAGGCCCATCCATGGTATTCTCAGGCAGCAGATAAGGGAAAACAAAAACCAGTGTTACAACATAAGACAGGCCAATCCATTGTATCATAGATAGCTCACCACAAATGGATGGGCCTATCCATATTGGGTTATCCCCCTGTCACAATATAAGATGAGCCCAGGAAGACAAGAAATGAAGAAAGTGGAACCTCTCACACTATAGAGTATCTGAATTTCCCACTATAAATTGTGTTTCATGTTGGATGATTTGCCTATTCAGTTGGAATCTCAGGTGCTGGTCTATGTAGCTGTGAGCCAGGACTCTGCCATTGGGGCAGATGGGAAACATGCAAAACAAACAGCAATGTTATTCCAGAACAATGCATAATATTTTTATCTGAGCCTCTGCTTCATATATGCATTCAGGATTATAGACTTGTACCAGTATTGCCATCATGCAGTGGGAATCATTCATAGGCAGGATAAAAAATGTGACATCTGCATATCTCATTGTCTGTCTTTAACCTCTGACTCTTCCACTCTCCAATCACCATCACCACTCTCACCATCAAACTACTCCATCATCTCATCATCAGAAACATATCATTGTTGTCATCTCACAAGCTCTTCAAGAAATCACCTGAGCTCAATGCTGCAGCCAACCACATCCTTCAAATTTACTTCAAGGATATCATGGAAAGCAGCAAGCTGGGAAAGGCAGAAAAGATTGTGAAGTGGAGAGGTGCCATTAAGGTGATATATGATGAATGAGTGCATCATACTGTCATCACATTTTTTCACTAACTGATGTATTCAGGATGCTGTACATGACCTCATTGCTAGGATGGATGAGATTCCAATGACCCTCATCAGCATTGACATGTTCTTGAAGTGGCATGAAGACCTTGGCTCGATTGACCACCCATGGCCTGAGTGGAAGACCACCCTATCCCCTTCCAAAACTGACATTGCCAACCACAAGTGGCTCAATATCATCAAGTGTCAATACAACTACCACTGGTTGGGCCTCCCTATGCCCTGTGTTGTGCCAACACCAACACCACCCACTCAAGAGACTGAAATGCCTAGGAGTGACAAAGGAAAATGGAAAGCAACCAAGGCAGAGGTGGAGCAAATGATAGTGGAGAGCTTGCGCAGGATGGAGGTGGATGATGAGGGTGAAGATGAGGTGCCAGAATAGGAGGATGATGAGGAAGAACCAGCATGAGGCAGGCAGAAGCACAAAGCTGCTGTGAAAATGATGTCCCATCAATCCAGAGGTTGATCCCACTCTAGGAAGGCAACAGTGGAAACCAACAATGAAGACAACATTCCTGCTCAAGGCTGATTGAAATGCAAGCCTTGTCCACCATTGGACAGACTATACAGTTGCACTGCCATAGCTGCCAGAAGGATGCCTTCCCCTGACCCCCATTCCTGCTTGTCATGCTGCAGACACAAGGTCTGATGCTACAGGAACCCCAGGAAGTCCTGCTTCCTGTGTGATGGTCACAAGATTCAATGCAACCATGCCAAAGGCAGCATTGCTGCTCCAACTCAACAGAATCCATCATGAGCCAGGGGAAAAAAGTGAACTTGAAATCTGTCCCTGATGATGGAGGCCCAAGAATCCCAAAGCCCAAAGGGACATCCCCCAAAGCAACACATTTTGATGGTTTCCAAAGCCATCAACACTGGGGTTGGGCCCTCCAACCAGGGAGAGATGATCCCTGAGGGATCTTCACTCAGTATGTTCTCAATTTCCATGTATTTACTGCTGACTCAAATTTTATTCAGAGATTTGTATTCCTGCATTCAAATGCAGGGATTCCCACCCAATCCCAGCTGCTGTACAAGCAGATTTGATTGTCAAGGCTGGCCCATCCATTGCACAGGAGGCAGAGGAATCTACAGTAGCAGGTATGTTTAATCACTCCACATTTACACTAAGTATCATGGTTAACCCTTGTATTCAGAGCAGACACCTGCCCATTGACAACAGCAGCACCCATCCAACTCACAACTGCTGCAACTCCCAGTGCACCATCACCCATCTGTTCCCCAATCACCAAGGTGTCACAAACATCCAACACATTTGAAGAGTGAATCCAAGATTTGGAATGTTGACTCCACAATGCTGAGGCCCACCACCAATACTATGAGGATTGAATGTATGATTTCCAAATACAACATGACAAGACCATGCAGACATTGGACAGGATGGCTCACAAGCTGGAGGCTCTGCATATTTGGGTATATGGACAACCATTGGGTGATGACCTCATTGATCTCTTTGGGCCACTGGCAGATGAGACAAGGGCAGATAGGACAGCAGGGTGAACAAGGCCATCTATCATTTTACTCCTCTGCAGTATATATGATGTCATTTTATATTTCCATTTTAATTGACCACTCCTGCCACATCATATATTCAACCTTTATTTCAGAGTGAGAAAAAGACAATAATGGCTAGACAGCCAACAGAATTGTGAAGGATAATCTCATTCTACTAAAACAACTGCTGATGTATCCCAATAGGCAGAAGCTTAGCAAATGCATGGATTTGTGATATAGAATAGTTAAGTTGAAACTTAAAAAATGAGATAGCAGGATGGTCTCATTCTGCTAAAACCAGAGTCGATGGAACCTGATAGACAGACCCTTGGCAAATGAGTGGACTGTGTGATATGCAATAGTGACCTGCCATCAGATGCAAATGCAATTAATAGTCTGATTTGGCCAACACATTTGATTCTGCTAATATGGCTGCTGATGAATCCCAAGAGATGGACACCTGGTGAATGAGCAGGCTATGCTATTTACAGCATTCACTTTGGAGTCACAAAACAAGATAACAGCTAATAACAGGATAACAATGCAAAGAAAGATGTCAGCCTGCAAAAACAGCATTCCATGGATCCCAATAGATGGAACCCTTCCAAATGAGTGGCCTGTGCAATATGCAAGGTTGATATGGACCGTCTCGACCTGCTAACATGGCATTTGATGGATCCTGATAGATGGAACCCTTCAAAATGAGTAGACTGTGCAAGATGCAAGGCTGAGAGCAATTGGTCATTGGATGCAAATGCAAAGCAATATTCTCATTGCACTAATGTAGGATCCAAGGTATGCCCACAGGTGGGACATGTGCAAACAAGCAGAGTGTGAGATTTGCAAGGTTCAATTCAGGGAAAACATTGCATTCTGCTAATGCAGAAGCCAATGTATTTGGATAGGCAGAAGCTTGGCAAATGCACAGATCAATATTCCTCAGCAGATGGAAATGCAACCAAGGGCATTCAGCCAGTCACTAGTGCTCAATTCACTCTCTGCAGTGAGCAATAAATATCCTGTTTCCCAACAACAGTTTGCTGCTGTTCATCTCAGCCTGTGGACACATGAGCCTTTCAGACAAATGATATACATACCCATGTCAGACCAGACATATCCACAATGGAAATAAAACATGCTGAAGGTGATTGAATGGACTAGCTTTCCACTGGACATCTCTTGTGAAGTACCCACTGACCCACCCATCAGCTACAGGGCAGAATGCAAGGGTGGGGGACAGAAACTGCAGGTTCACATTGAGTTAACATTTAACTACAAATCTTTCTCCAGGACAAACTGAATATCAGTCACATTCATGGCCTGCCATTTGTGTTTGGCATGCTCTGCCAACCTCAAATACATCATCCTCTGCCTCACTGCATAACACTGCACCCCAGGAGCTCCAATACCACTGCTTCCCATCTGTATCTTATGCCATTCTTTTGCTCAAAATCTGAAGAAACTTATAGCCCATTGAAATTCTGATATTATGAGCTCTTCTTCTTCTTCCCAATGGTCTTTGATGGATTTTTCTCACAGCCAATGAATGCAATAAACTAATTGAAGCAAATTCATCAACCTTGAAGCATTGTTGAACATTAAGGTCAACATACATTCAGACATCCAACTCTTTTATTCTGTGTCCTGCAGGATGTCAATTGACCAAAACCATGGAAGATGGGTTCCATGGTGCTCCTGTGCATTTTGGGAGAAGGCCACTGTCTGCACAGCCAGGTCTTCTTTATGAAGCTCTTGATAACATCCTAAGGTATCTGCACCTGTGCCAAGTGCAACTATGGCATCTCTGCATCAATTATGAATCATGGCCTGTTTTTTTACTGAGACATTGATAGCACAGATCATAACCCAGGCCCAAGTTTTTGTAGAATAGCCCTTAGCTGTGCACACCACCCTCCAAAAGACAGCTGCCTTGTCTGCCAATGTAAGACAGAGGCCATGTAGTCCATCATTAGCTTGACCTGTGCAAAGCTTCAGCTCCATTTCTGCAAGATTTTGAAGCCCTTGAGCTCAGCATGTGTCAATGCCAAGAGCAGATGGAAGCAGCAATTTGTCCTGCAGTCCTGCCAGGGTTCCATCTGAAGCAGGAAACTCATCACCCACATCATCCAGCCAACCATCATCCAAAGCATAATCCTGCTCTGAATTTTTGTCAAGAAACACAGTCTGCTGTATGGATTTGCTGGCAGAAGTGTTGGAGCCTGCTTCAAGGTGCAGCTTCAAGTAAATCGCAGCATCCATGATAAAACCCAATTTTTCAGATGCAATGTGATCAGCACAGCATGCCATAGCCAATTTTTTCAACTCCAATGCCTGTTCCCCAACAGCCTTTCTGTCCATGTGAAATGAGGTTATGGCCTCTTCTAAGCATAAACTGCATGCTAGCCAACTGGCTGCTCCATGTAGGCTTCCACTGGGTCTGGGTTCCTCCAATAATGCTAGTTTGATGGCATGCACTGTGGGTGCTTCTTGTGATATGTAATTATTTTGCATTTATCCAAAAAGGTGGACACCATACCTGCCCTTAATTGAACTTCTAAGATGTCCATGACAGATGGGTCATCAATGCAATCATGCAGTGCATGAATCTCTTGTGTTTGCCAGTTGTTTTGCTGCTCTGCAGACAAGGCTTCATCTAGCTTGATATATGCCTGCCTCACCAATGGCACTGCTGCTCAAGCCACTTTGAGCTTCCACAATAGGCTATCTGCTTAATCTTGGATGTCAGAGAGTGCACTGCAAGTGGATCCTCAGACTAACCAATCCAAATCATCTTCATGAAGTTGGAATCATTCATCTGGAAATCCAGCAGTTCTTGGCAGTGTGGTGAGGTCATCCTGCACGCAGATGTGGATGCCATGTTAAGGATGGACCACAATGTTTCAGTGATTTCTCTGTCTACTCATCCATCCCCCTTGATGAACAGTGGGGCATACCATGCATAACATTCCTTCTTGTGCCCATGCACATGCCATATGCCAATTCCAGGGATAATCCAAAGTGACAATGGGATATCAATCAACTCACTTCGATCCACACACTTCCACAGATTTGCCATGTAGGAGCAGTTAATGTCATAGAAGCAAACCACTTGTTTGATCCCTTCCATATTGTATCCCAATGCATTTGCCAAAGAGTAGTCCATGTTCAACTGTCTGCAGTGCCATCAGTGGGTGTCAAAATCAACAATTCAACCTCTTGCCTTTCTCCTTTTTGGAAGTCAACAACACAATGTGGATAAAAGCATCTGTGCTGTGCACATGCAGTTGCCCCAATTCCTGTTGCATGAAGCTTTCCACAGGCTGCATTTGCCTGACTGATAGCTCTATGGTTGTTGCAGGTGGATTTCTGTGCCTGAGCTCAGATCATGTTTTGTGCAGGTTGAATGAATTCATTCCTCTGTGATATGTGGAGTGGCCTTCAAATAGTCTGCATAGTGCAGATTGGTCACCATATAACCCCATCTGTCCATCAACCATACTTGATCTTTGGATTTCTGCTCATGCATGTGTTCCACTTTAAAGTTTCTGTCCATTACTACTGTGCAGGTGAACTGCCAGCTGGAGAAGGTCAGCATATGAGGATTGCATTATTGGAACCACTTACTGATCCAAATCCTCATTGGTATCAACATTTATTCCAGGCTGGGGGCATGCCATGCAAAATAATGCCAGTCCACCTTTCTCTGCTGACCTGGCTGTCCCCCAGAATCCATGCCATTTAAGTAGCTTGAGGTACCACCATTTCCATGCAACCCATAGAAGCTCACAGTATCTATCCTGATTGACCCTTCAGACATTCCAGTACTTGGAACCAAAATACCAAATTTTACTGGAACGAGGTGTGGAAACACACTAGATGTGATCTGATGCAACTTTCTGTAATAATTCATACTGGATGTTCCACATTCCAGGTTGTCCCTCAGGAAGTCACCCAGAACTGTGAATGTGAATGTGGTGCTTGGCTTCTTGAACATTGAGGGAAATAGCTTGGCTCTGAGTAACTGTATGTACCAGGTTTCTGCAGTCTTGCATTCACACCAATTCACTACAATGAAATGAACACCTGTGACATCAACAACAGTGAGATATCTTGACCCCACTGGAGGACAAAGGTGCTTTGGGTTTTCTTTGATATCTTCCATATCTTCCCACTCTTGATCATCCATGGGTAGAGGTTCACCTGCTGCTTGCTGGGCTTGTGTGATTGCATGGGGACAGGGTGCTCTGCCATATCCCAGGTGCAACTGAACACCAGTCTGTGGGTCTTGATGTGAATGTAATTCTGGGCAACCAACTGATCTCTCACCATGTGGAGGGCAGATTCCTCATAGAAGTCCCCTGTCCACTGTTGGATCCTGTGGAAAGGCAGGCTCTCATGACTCTTCCAGCAACATTCTGTGCAGAATAGTGGCTGATGCAAGCAATCCAGACATCTGTATACCCCATCATTGCCACACCAGGTGCAGTTCCTTGGCTCTGGGGAGGCTTCCAGCTCCAGGAGTGTCTTTAAGAACTCCCCCTTCCATGGAACCCATTTGCAGATGTAATCATTCTGCATCTGAAACACCATGTGAAGTCTGCTTTTGGGTTGGCAAACTGCTACATACCTTTTTCCATGGTAACTTCAGTTGCTGGACCAGTGGGCTCATGCTTTCATGTCCACCAAAGGCTGAATCTGCCCATGCATCAAAGTGCTTGTGGGAGCAAGACCTTGAATGCTTGGATGGTGAGGATCAGGGAGAATGGACAGGGGTTGTTGGATCTGGCTGTTTGTGTCAAGTCTGGGCCTACTCCGACCAACTCTGAAACTAGATAGAGTCTGGGGAGGGTTGGGAAGCAAGTCTGACACAGAAGAATAGAACTCTGACTGGCAGAGGGTCATCAGGGACGAAGTCTGCTGAGACAGAGGTGGAGCAGAGTGAGGGCATCAGGTTTAGCTCATGCACTACCCCCTTGCATGATCTCAGCCCTCATATTTCAGAGGGAGAGAACAGATAGATAGTTGGAGGTAATTCTGACAGACAGAAGACAGACAGAGGGAGTAGGAACTAAATCAATATTCATACTGAAGAACACTGGAGTACAGTACATGCTTTTATACTTAATACAGAGGTACAGTAATTGGTACAGAGGCCACCTTGATCCAGCATGCCAAGTAGAGGATACCCATCTCTACCACAGACTGGTGAGATGGGTGTGATTGGCTGGCAATGAATGGCTCAGGACAATTTTCAAAGGCAGAACATAGATATCAAATGACTTCCATCAAATTGAGCATATTGATGAGTTGAAGGCCCTGAGAGGCTGCACCATACTGGTCCCTTGCAGCTGTGCCCAATTCTCTTGCAATGGCATTTGCAGCCCACACAAGGTGCCTATTGAGGGTGGGATCAAACAGCATGTTGCTGGGAGTGGTGTTTCTGTGGTAGCAAGATACCACAGCATGTAAGGTGTGCAGGACTAAAATTATCAATGTCAATGGTGTATTAGATTAAGCTCATGCCCATACCTTGATTGCAATGTGGAACAGGTGCCAATCCCCATTGTTCCATTTGAAGTGATTGCTGTTCAGATGGAAGTTCACCTACATAATTGATGGATATCACCAATCACATGAATGAAATGCACAAAATAAATGCTCACCATTGCATATTTCTTTGAAAAGATCCCTCATCTCTGATCATTTGGGCATGCTAAAAGTCAAAGGGTTTGTGCCATTGTCCTCATCTGCTGCCAAGTCAAATGATCTGACAGGCACCTTTGAAATGAGTGGGGGAGGTGTTGGTTCCCTCATATCCTGCAATTGAACAAGCAGGTTAGTTGGAGAATCAGGTCGAGGAGATTGGTCCCTCAGATTTGATGATTTGTGGGTGATGGGCAGAGGAGATGGTTCCTGCACATTCTACAAGTCTGCCAGAAAATCAACCTGCATAGTAATGTCTTGTGCAGGTGTTGAAGACCCATCCATCCTGTTTAATGTCTCATGTGTGACTGGCAGTGTCAATGGTTCCTGCACATTCAGCAATTGCACAAGTAGATCCATGTTCATACCACCTGCTGGGAGAGAAGTTGGCTCCCATTCATTCAGGAACCAATTCATCAAGTTGTTGTGTGGATCTATTACTAGAAAATTAGTTTGTTCATTAGCTTGAAGGGCAATCATGCCACCTCACTGCCTGCAATTCTGTCCTCTGCCAGAGCAGTTGGCTCCCTTTCCTGCAGGAACTGATCCAGCAAGCTTTTGCATGAATCTATAGTGAAAGGATGTTTGTTGTTGAGCTTGGAGAGAAATCATGTTCACTCACTGGCCATGATATCCATGTTCAACCCTGCCATATCTGCCCTTCCACTTGAGACAATTGGTGGAGGGGTTGGCTCATGCAACACACAGTCGTACTAGTGTCTCCTCCAGATTTTTGGACTGTTTCATGCAGGAGCTAGATTGCCTTGGCTTGATTGGTCTTACATTAGCTGTGGATGTCTTAGGTCACTGGATCCAACAATGAAGACAACCTCACCTTGATGATGGAAACAAACTTGGCAGGACTGTTCAGTGGACATATTCAACAATGATGGGTTCACTGATAGCTCAATGATCAATCAAGATTTAAACTTGTAGGAACAATGGCAAGAATATCATTCACACCATGGGAAGCAAGGTTGGACAATGGTGGACACAGCCATATTTGGTTCAGCAAGGTTGGACAATGGCAGATGTAGCCAAATTTTGGGTAACAGCAATACACAGGCAATGAGCAGCAATATCTCCCTACATAGATAGCCACCAGTTGCTTCCACATGGCCAATATGTAGACCTGTCCTGCTCAGCTCTCTGCTCAATTGTCCTGCTCAACCCTCCCACTTAACTATCCCTCTCCCTGATATCAAAGATGCCTCTCACAACCATCATGGTGTCATGAGCTACTGTACATGCCATACACTTGTATTCTAAGGTGTAAAACTAGGCCAAGCCCTCTATAGACTGTACACAAGTTCCAAAAAAAAAATTCCACTCTGACTGTTTGAGGGATTTGACAACTACTTCTGCTTCTGATTGCTGCCTGTTTGCTTCCACAATCTCTTTGCATCAGGAGATAGAACATCTGCATCTGGCTTTTCAGGGGCCTTTCTGACATGAGGTGACTTCCAGGTGCTCCCAGGGATGCCCTGTTTCACATTTGTGGATGCTGCATTGGTGGTCATGGATCCATTATTGTTGGACTTGGATGAGTATTTTGCCCCAGGTTGATGTTGATTCATGTCTAGCTCACACAATTCTGACAGAGCCTGCTTAACACACAGCACGAACTTGTTAGCCATAACAGCTGATTCAACATGACTGAACTTACCTTGTGTGTGCACTCCAGGGCAGATTTCAGCTTTCTGCCTTTTTTTCTGCTTGTTGACCCCTCCTCAGTTGGGTGGTCAGTGAAAGGAATGCTCTCCAATCCATCTTCATTTGCATATCCTGAGTGGTCCCATAGTTCAGTTGTGTACTCACTCCCTGAGTGCAGATCAGGGTTTGCTGTGAATACAAGTTACAGCAGGAAGCTCACTATTCAGGGATTTCTTTGAATTGGACAGGGTGGGCAAATAAGCATCTTCACCAGCTTCATCATCAGAATCATGGCCATTGCTTTCCCTCCCATTATCATCAGTTAGCACTTTATTTTTATTTTGTGGACACTGCACCAGGGTCTTTGCATGGGCTGGAGGTGCAGAGAGCCACTTACTATGGGAGCCACCAGCTGGTGGGGGATTTGAGCAGGAATGAGAAGGGGATGGTGTCTTGGCACAGTTTTGCCTCCCACCAGATACCTGAAGACCAGAATTGCATAAGTGCTGATCTGTCATGCATGAATATTACACATGGTGCACCTTTTTAGGGGAGGGATCATCTGTTCCAACATCACTCACCTCAGCCTCACTGTGATCATCTGAACTGTCATCTGCACTGTCATCTGTGCTGTCATCTGTGCTGTCATCCATGCTGTCATCCACACTGTCATCTGTGCTATCATCCATGCTATCATCCATGCTATCATCTGCCACTCCCTCTTCCTGAGCTTTACCCTTGCCCTTGACATTTTTCCTTCCAGGGTTCATTTTGCATTTGGGGGCAGGTGTCTTCTTGTATTTCCACTGCCTCACAACCTGATGGGGTACCAAAGTTCTATCCACTGGTGGCTGCAGCTTGCCAGATCAATTGATCCATTTCTGAAATCCAAAAACATCATTTGGATGGGATTCCTGTCACTTGTGCCAAAAGGACAGCAGCTGAGTAGCTGTTGTCATCCACGTGTGACTTGGGTTGCAGTTGAAGGTAAATCCTTCAGGAAGATGGCAGGTGGTGTGAGTCAAAGTGAGGTTCAGTGGTGAAAACCAACCAAAACCAACACAAAAGACAATGAAAGCGAGTGGTGGTGTGCCTATGCGGTACCTAGATGGTAGAACCTGTTCCTTGGGAGGGTTTTTGCGAGCTACAACACTCAAAGATGAGTGCTGAGGGTTGGGGGTGCTCCTGACAAAGAGGGAGCAAGAATGTGATAGAAAGCGATAGGGTAGACTGCTGTCAGCCTACAGAAGGATGGATGGAGACTTAATTCGATGTCCTAAGCTGTACTGAGCTCAGGGAGGGCTTGGAGCGAAGTATATGGATGATAGATGATGATAAGCAAAGTAGATGATAGCTAGACCCTTAATAAAGTCTCAACTATTGAAGCTGATGAATGATTTACTGAGAGATGATAAATTGCAAGCAAGAGGGGCTCTCTGATGTCTTCTTTTTTGCTACCTAAGTACAGTGACTTATATACAGTACAGGGGTGTTGCCTATGGAAAACAAGGTGCAAACACTTGGTAAGTGATTGGTAACTGATGAGTAAGGAATGTAAGCGATGGGTAATTGTCTTGGAAAGCATTGGTAAGCATTGGTAAGGATAAGTAAGCCAAAAAGCGAAGAATCAGTAAGCAAAGTCAAAAGATTGGTAAGTATTGGCAATAGGTGAGTCAAAGACAGTCAGAATGTCACAGTATGAGTCAAGCAATGTCAGGAACTGGGAAAGTGCACCGGAATCACATTAGGGGGAGGCCATGCATGTCACATCTCGAAGAGATCACTTCTAGGCCAAAGTGGGATGACAGAGAGGCAGCGCTGATCTGATGCCGATATAGTACATCCAAAAGCAGACAGGGTGAGTCAGATGTCAACAGGGGTCAAGCTTTGGGGGTCTGTGGGGTGACAGGAGCATAGGGGATCGCAACTTTCCCCCCCAAACCATCCTCTCAGTGAAGCAAATAAAAACTTCATGAATGAGGCTCTGTTGGAAGAGAGGATGAAGGGGGAGTGTCTTCTGCTGTATCTTGCAACAAGGAGGCAAGATGTGCATCATACTCATCATGGATGCGATCAGGGAGAGTGGAGAACAGTAAATTATACTGTAGCTGTTGCAATTTTGGAAGAATGACAGACGAGACTGGTATGAAGACATTGCAGGGAGCAGGGAGGAAGGATCCATATGCTTCCTGGACTGGAGAGACTGAAACAACCACATAAGACCTTTCCAAGTGAATGACAGACCTGAGGTGACCAAAGAACGTCCTCCTGGAGGTCATACTGACAAAAAGAACACACTGTCCAAGCTGGATGGGCTGAGAGGGGGCAGATGAGGGTGGGATGTACCAGGATGCTTCAGGATGGAAGCTGGTAGGAACTCCTGGTAGATATATGTAGCCATGGTCCCTAGCAAAGGGGACAAGCAAAATGACTGATGTGGAGGCAGCCATATCAGAAGAATTAGCGAAATGAGCATCTTTTGGAGGGAGTGCTGTAGAAACGTGTGGAGTGCGCAAATCCTTTCCAATCTTGGAAGGTAGGATCATGTGGCTGAGCACTACAAGCGAGTGTGGGAATGGTTTTGGTGTCTGCAGAACTGGTGGAGATACGTCGAAAACCGGAATGCCGTACACGGGTGCTTAAGAATTTTATTGGTGCTTAACCTGCCTCCTCCTTTTTCTTTGGCACTGACAACTTGTTCTTGTGTGAGGGATGACTGCCGACATTGCTGGCTGTCCTTCTTCACATGAGGGCTATGGTCTTCACCTCCATTCATCAGCTACATCCATGTCCACCTCACCAAACACCTTTGGTGTGTGACAGTGGCTATCATTTCTGCTTGATGATGACCAAAATTCTTGAACAGCACTGCTGATGAGGGATTTCCACATGCTAATCCTGATAGCACTTGTCAGAGATTGAGGACACTAAATACTCTGGCTACTCACAGTAGTGAGAAGTCACAAATCTGCAAACTATTTTTTGTAGTTGGTCTTGGCTAAGGCCCATGATTTCTCCTATCCAAATCTCTCCATTGGCATTTTTCACCAATTTCATGGAGTCAACCTTGCCTGTCCTCATAGCACATTTGGGACTTGACTCACTACCATGCTCAGGCAGTGTTCCTGGTTCCTCAAATGTTTCCCCAAGGTACTCTTGCTAGCTTCCTTCCAGTGTGCAGACATCATTGAAGGGGATCCCATCCACAATTTTGTTATTGAAGTCCATACTGTCATGGCATGAGTCTTACCTAGGCCTAGAGGAGAATATGGTGGTCTCATGTGCATTCCTGTATAGTTCCCTCCTCATTTTTCTACCCAGCTATACACACTATGCACATTCTGCAATACCTCCACATCTCCATCACAAAGTTTCAGACATACTTGTACCCATACTAGGCCGCATTCCTGGGAACCAGGATAAATTGAAGATTGGGAACTTGACCTCATACAATCACACCTTGCTTTTGTCTCTGGCACAGGGCCTTCCTGCCCATTCCACCTTTCCACTATATCTTCAGCTGCAGCCAATTGTTCCTCAGCCAGGTCATCCTGAATAAAAGCCATCAATGCATTCTGATACAGTTAGATCTGCTTGCTTCCATGGGTATCACCTTCTTCTACTTTCATTTTTGCAAGCTTCTCCTGTATTTGCACTTGGTACAATTCATGGACCACTGCCTGCACAGAGTATTTTTAACTGGATCTAAGGGTAATGTGGGGCTTCTTTGAACAGAGGGGCTTTTTCAACCAATCTTGTATTAGCTACAAGGGTGCTTTGAATTTTGAGCATCTGAATCAGAACTTTTAGAGCATACCTTGCACTTGGTCTGGACTTCACTCCCTCTCAACTCCTTGTTCCTGTCCAATCACTGCATCTCCTCCCATATGGATAGCAGAACTGCAGGCTTCTTCTTCTTCCCTGCTTGCCTCCATTCCTGGCATTGGTGCCCAAGGATCTCCAACTCTTCCACTTCAAATGTTTCTTCTTCCCTTTCCCCTGCATCTGATGGTTCTATATCTCACTCACCATCAGCATCATCTTTTTCCATCTGATCCCAGGCATCTGATTTGTACTGTGACTCCATGGAGTGTGATGTGGTATGATGTATAATGATGCATAATAGATGGTTGGCTACTAAATTTTTTTGTGCCCTTGTTTGGTCTCAATGCATTTCAGCACTAGTGTGGTCAGGCCAAGGAATTCATTCAGACCTCCATGAAGCAACCAAAATATCCAATACAGCTGATCTCTTTGACAGGATCCTGCCCAAAGGTGGATTAGCTCCTGGTCTGCATCTGGGCTGTCAGTTGGCTGGCCCAATCATATCCATACTTATATTGATACCAAACATCTTGTTTCACCTGTGTCAGCTAAGATAGCATCCAAATTCACCATCATAATCCAGGCAAAGCAGCCAGGTAATGTTGCAGCAGGAAGGGAATGTGTAGGCAGGGATTGAGCAGTAATAAGAAGGCAGCACCTTGCATTGTGCAAGGCCAGTGTAGTTGCATTTGAATTTATGACCTGACATGTATTAAAGTACCAATGTCAATAGAGCTAAATGATAAAGTGACTTGCACTAGCAGTAGCATTTCTAACAACTGACCTCATACTGTGAAATCAGAAACCTCCAGATGGCCAAGGGAATCACTCAAAAGGGCATGAGAATGATTGTCCTACCCCAGGCCATTGGGTGAAGCAGCTGGAAGTCAAGACTCAGAGAACTGGAGGTAGATATAGATTGCAATTGGTAGAAGTCACAATCAAACTGTCATGACTGTGCATTCATCCTAAGTCCTCACTCACTCTGCACCAACTCCACCTGCCCTCTGTCATTTATGAACCATCTGTTGGAAATACTGGTTAACAGTGTTTCTCATTACCAGTTCTAGACCTGCTTATTAGATGAGTTTTACTCATATGATGTCATGCTTGCTAAGTTACTCCACTTAGCTCCACTTTATTCTATGACATTCCATTCCATTCTTTACCATACATAGTAGGTACTTGGTTTACTTACCATATGCACTCATGGTCTGTGCACATTCCTGCATGTATATAAACCCAGGGATTTCTGCTGAGTCCCCTCAGTTCAGTGAATTCACATTCATTACTCGTATCAGCTTGACTGTTCATCAATCTCCTACAAGAACAACCATTTATTACTCAAGCTCTATCCAAACTATATAGGCAAGTGCTCATCTAGCTCTCACCCCCTTTTTCCCCTTTCTGTTCCTCTGCCAATACCATCTCTGCTCTGACTGCTGTTGGACTTGTACTGGTCTCCCACTGGACCACACAGGCCATTCTCTGAGGGGTCATGTGACTTCCTTTCAGACTTCTCCCTGACAGCATGCAGTCAGGTACTCCACAGCACATGCACTGCATGGTCCAGCACCTGGACTGTTCCCTTTTTGGGATGCTCTATGTTACCCATTTGTATGTCCTCTGTCTTCCCTTTGTTTGTTGTCTAGGAAGTTTTACTTGAAAATTTACAAGACTGCTGATATCATGGGATGGCCTGCACATTGGTTTGCAAACCTAGTAATGGACTTGGTAGGTTTTACATTGATTTTTCACAATGTGGGACTGATACATATTCCTTCAGAATCAGCTTAATAGCTTGATTCTGGTGATGGTGTCACATGCCAGTTATACTCCTCCCCTCCCAGCATGCTACCATGCACACCTCAGACACCAACATGATGAGGTTAGCTTCCATGATCAAATGCAGCCAATTCCCCTTAGCACATTTTGCATCATCAACAATATCAGCACCTTTGTCCTGTATTGGACCCCACATGCAGCTGATCCCAATTCTGGCTTTGCATTCCCTTGGTGGTTATATCATTCTGAGGAATACACAGTGGATTCCCAAAGATTGCAAGGCGAGGGGTTGTTTTCCATGGCCTGGGATTTTTTAAGGTATGTTGCTTATTCTCATCATTGCAAATAGTTGATAATGGCCCAGGGCTTATGGCCATTGCCTGAGGCACCAATCACAGCCATTGCAATGGCTATATCAAGGAGCAGGTCAACTACTGCATCAAAAATATGCTGATGTTGTCAACAGTTGGGGTCAACAAATTGACCATTTCTATGCTAGGTGGTGGGCATTGCATGGGTTGTTGGGCATGCCACTTCAATAGTTTACATGTTTTTCACTGTGGAGTTGGTTGTATATACATTGCAGCAAATGTTGTTAATTTATGAGATCCTCCCCATTTGCATGATGTCTGACAACCTGCCCATCTGCATGATGGCATGAGTAGTTTTACTTTTGTTGCAGTTTATGATGCACACCCTTTAGCTCTGAGTACCCACCCAATCTATGGTGTCTAAGCACCTGCCCATCTGCAAAATCTTGGAAATGCTGCCCATCTAAAGTTCAAGAGCCAGCATATCCTAATAAAATACAAGATCCACATTGCCTACTTCATCTTACATTAAATTTTGCAGTGTCAAACCAACAGTTCTCCAGTTGCAACTGGTCTAGGTAGTAGGTCATCCATCTGCAGTGATTGACACATGGGAATGTGCACTGACTGATGTACATTGGCATGCATGTAGTATGCCAGGCATGCTCTGTCACTGTCTACAGCTCCCACCCCATGCTCCAATGCTGAACCTGAAAATGCAATGATCATCCCTGGGTTGTAGCACAGCTGCAGATTCAACATTAGAATGACAAGGTCCAAGGGCAGGTAGTTGCCCACAGTTACCAGCATGTCATACCATGGATCCCATCCATTGATATCCCTGTGATAACAAGTTGCCCAATTCACCATCATGGACATGCTGCTATGTGTGGAGCTCCATATTGGCAGTATAAAGCTCATATCTGAATCCACCCACTGTTCTGCCTGTTTGCCAAGGCAGATCAATGCTTCCCTGCCATCTGCATACATTCATGGATGGATGACATGCAGGATTGCAGATAACAGGGCATTGGTGTCAGACATTTGGTTGACCCATTCCCTTGTAGAACTCTTTTCTGTCCTGGATTTGAGCAGCCATGAGGCCTCTGGGAAGCCATTTTGGGGCTTCAAGACAGATGAGTGCTTTATTCCCAAGGCAGGAAATGATCACCCACCCCATGACCCTGTTGAAACCATGCAGGCAACAGGTTGATGGCACCTTTCAACTCAGCATTATTGCAGAAATATGACTTGTCAGTCCACCATGCCTGTGGGGAAGCCTTTATGCTCTCCTGCAGTGGTTCCTTCAGAAGATGAAGGCAGTTCCATATGTCAGCCTGCCATTCGATTAAGTCAGTAGAATATGAGATTCTGCATTTCCTTACCCTTCTTTTTGGGCTGAGAGCATCTGGAAAATACCATACATGGATGGTATTTGAGTTGGTCACCAGAATGGATGGCTCAGTCACTTCTGTGTATCTCTCAGCAGCTTCTGCATTGCAGGTTTTTCCACCCCAATTTTTCCCAATGTTGACTGCAGAAAGATGAAAACTTCCATCACACCATTATGATGGACTTACTTGGGCAATGATAGGCCTGTGAGATTACTAACAAT
Source organism: Pisolithus orientalis (assembly GCF_024613125.1). NCBI lineage: Eukaryota > Fungi > Basidiomycota > Agaricomycetes > Boletales > Pisolithaceae > Pisolithus > Pisolithus orientalis. The sequence goes on along the minus strand of NW_026260849.1, from coordinate 16,524 downwards.
ATGCAATCTGCTTCACATAACACCAGAAATAGAATCAATACATCTGGAAGGGTGTGAGGTCTGCCAAATACCTCCTCTTGAAATCTGGCTTTCATGTATGATGCAACACAGTCCATTAGTTCCATTTGCCATCCATGGGGGGTTTTAGAGGTGCCTTGCATAGTGTTCATGCTTGGGGTGGATGAGGTTGGAGTTGTATAGTGGTGTCACACACCAAAGGTGTTGTGGACATGGTTACAGCTGACTCTGACTAACTTGTTGATGAGTTGCACACAATGCCCATGCATGCAGATGAAGACTAAAGCCCTCATGTGTAGAAAGACTGCTGGACATGAGCAGTCATCCTTCACACAAGAATGAGTTGTCAGTGCTAGAGAGAAAAGAGGAAGTGAGTTAAGCACACATTAAAAGTTTTTAGCGCCCATGTATGGCATTCCAGTTTTTGTCATATCTACACTGTTTCCAAAGATATCAACTCTGTTCTCACACTCACTTAAAGTGCTCAGCCACACCATCCTGCCTTCAAAATTTGGAGAGGATCCTTGCACCCTACACACTTCTACAGCACTCCATCCTTCAGATGCTCATTTCACAAAGTCCTTCAGAAATAGCTGCCTCTTTGTCATTCATCTTGCTTGTCTCATTTGCCAGAGACAGTGGCTACATATATCTGCCAGGTGTTCCCACCAGCTTCCATCCCGAAGCCCCCTGGTTCATTCCATTGTTGTCAGCCCTGTCTCATCCCATGCAGCTTGGTCAGTGTGTTCTCCTTGTCCATATGACTTCCAGAAGGACATTCTTTGGTCACCTCAGGTCTGTCACTCAGTTAGAAAGGTCTTATGTGGTTGTTTTGGTCTGCCCTCTTGATGAAGCATATGGATCATTCCTCCCTGCTCCCTGCACCATCTTTATTCCAATCTCATCCATCATTCTCCCCACATTGTGACAGCTTCAGCATAATCTACTGTTCTCCAGCCTCCCTGATCACATCCATGATGAGTATGACATGTATCTTGCCTTCTTATTGCAAGATCCAGCAGAAGACATCCCCTCTTCTCCTCCTCCATCAGAGCCCCATTCATGAAGCTATTGTTAACTTCACTAAGAGGATGAAAGGGTGGGAGACACAATTGCATATGCTCCCATTACCCCACAGACCCCCAATGCCCTAGCCCCTTTGACACCTAACTCATGCCCTTCAATTCTGGAATTAATACTTCCATATTTGGAAACACCATCCATCTGTCATGCCATCTTTGGATCTAATGGTGTCTCCACTGAGATCTGACTTGCATTACCACCCCCTAATGTGATATCAGTGCACTTACTCAGTTTCTGACTCTATTTGACTCATTCTGTGATATTTTGACTGTCTTTGACTCATTTATTGCCAATACTTACCAATCTTCTTTTCTTGCTTACTTTTCATTTCTCACTTACTCATCATGATTACTCAGTCCTTACTCATTACTTACCAAGTATTTGTGCCTTGTTTGTCATAAGCTGTGCTCCCCCCACAGTATATAAACCCCCATGTACTTAGCTACAAAAAAAGAAGCAATCCAGAAGTCAGTCAGAATTCACTCAGCAGTTCAGTTCAGCTCAGCATAACTCATTGTCAACAGTTGAGGCTCCACAAAGGGGTCTATCTGTCATCATTGATATCCTTGGTAGTTGAGGCTCATTCAGAAGGGTCTATCTACCACCATTCTTTATCTGAAGTATCATCTGTGCTTAGTCAGCACATATGCTTAGTCATTCCTCCACTCCTGCATAACTCATCACTGACTTGTGCCAGGAGCATGTCCCATTGAGGCTCATCAGTCTATTCAGCATCTCCCTCGCAGAGCACCTGCCAAATCTATTTAGATGGGCCCATCTCAGGGTCTATATAAGTGTTGGCATTTTGGCATGCAGGCTACCTATATGTTGTGACTAAATGGACTACATGGGGTCAGCTCTGCTTCTTAGAATACCACATGATCACACCTTGATTGAAGATGGATACATAGCCTGAGATCAATACCTGATCATCATTGCTAGCAAAGTTGGCATCTGAATACATAATTAGTTTATGATGCTCAGGGTGAGCTGGGTTCACCTTGTAGGTGATCCCATGGCCCTTAGTTCCTGCTAGGTATCTTAATATTCTAATATTCTATATATGGATATCTGTGACCATGGTCCCATAACCAAGGGGTATAACTTTCAGTTCTTGTTGGATGATGTGTTGAAAAGACTCAGACCAGGGTTCAAGTCTAGGGTGATGGGGGCTAAGTCTGGTTGACTGGAGTTAAGGCTGGGAGACAGTGGCCAAGTCTGGGGGTCTGGAGTCAAGGTAAGGTTAGGTAAGCAGAGCCTCATGATCACCTGATCAGGCACTACAGCTTTTTGTCATGACACACCAGCAGACCCAGATGCTGCTGTCCAGCCCTGTCCAGCCCCTATTGCACAGCTGATGATCAAGGGCACTACCAAATCCAGGCTAATCTCACATACAGCATGTCCTAAGTAACATGTTCACCCAAAAACCAAAGAAGTAAACTTTTCACTATATTCAAATTCCACCACCACTACACAAGTTGATACTCTACTAGGACTACTATGACTACTTCCACTTATAGGCTGTGCTATGCTACACTTGTTAGGTAGTCAAAAAATGCAGTGGCTACACTACACTGCTTTGGGGTAGTCAAAAAAGCAGATGCTACACTACAAGTAGTTGGTAGTCAAAAATGTGGTCTCTCTGGAGTCTGTGGCAGCTTCAAGTCACTGATCACATGATGACTGGTCTGACAACATCAGGTGACTCCTTTCCCAGGGGTCCCTGGAAAGTTCCAAGCCTCTGGGGAAAAAAGTAAACTATTTGCTATATTTGAATTCCAGCACTACTACAAACTAGACTACTACTACTCCAGTTTTTCAGCAATCACTACACACTACAAAAAGTGCAATATAGGGCCATCCCATACTACTACTAACATGTGGTAATCAAATTGGTAGTAGTTAACTAACCCATTAGCCCAACAACCCTAATCAACTATGCATCCTTGGTAATCAAAAAAGTGCACTCTGAGACTATTCCATACTACTACCAACTTGTGGTAATGGTTGTGTGGTTGGCTTTGTACTGTTGCATGAAAGCCACAATTGTGCATTTCTGGGTATTTGGTGGACTTGGGAGAATTTTCACTATGCTTGTTGGGTAGTCAAAAAAGCAGAAACTACACCATGCTACTTTGGGTAGTCAAAAAAGCAGACACTACACTACACTAGTTGGGTAGTCAAAAATGTGGTCTCTCTAGAGTTATCACATGACCTCCTTTGCCCAGTTCCCAGGGGGTCCCTGGAAGCCTCTGATTTTTTTTTCCCCCCAGACCCTGGACCAGGTTCTGAAAAGTAGATGGAATATAGTTTATCCTTGTGTACAGGTACATCATTAACTCATGGGCAGTAGGAGTATGATAAACATGTGCAGTATAGGAACAGTATTTACCAGAGGATGTGAGTGTTGCTTGCATGCAGGCATCAAGTTGGCTGCCAGGTCATATGACCATCCTGCCTGTGCCCCAGGTGGCCATCCACATACAGACACTTCAGTCACATGACCCAGGTGCCCATGGTACAGGGTGGCCATCTTGGATGGCCATGCAGCATGGGTGTGCTTTGGTCATGTGACCTGCACACCCACAGTGCAGGATGGCCATCCAAGACAGCCACACTGCACAGTCAAGGGTGGGGTCATGTGACCTGCATACCCATGGTGTGGGATGGCCATCCAAGATGGCCATGCTGCATGGCCAATGGTGGAGTCACATGATCATGGGCCTGTGAGGCAGGTGGCTGTCCTGGACAGCCTAAGGTGCCATCACATGATTGCCCACCCACCTTACCATGCAATAGGGGCATCATTGCCATATGCAGAACCCCAGTGCCTGAATAGGAAGTGTGTGGGGTTAGGTGTAGGGTTGGCCAAAAGTCGACCCTACAAGCACTCATAACCTAACCTAATCCTACTACCTATCCTACTCCTACTACCAACTCTACCAACCACCCTTACTACACTATCACTCCTAATCCTATTCCTATTACCTACTCTACTACAAATTTCTTCCTACACTACCCTACTTACACTACTACTACCAATCCTATTCCTAATCCTATTCCTACTACCACTACAAAATTTCTTCCCTATTCCTATTCCTATTACTTACACTACACATCATTTCACACACTACCCTATTCCTAATCCTACTACCAACTCTACAATTTTCCATCTACTCTACACTCCTATTACCAACTACCCTACAAATTCTACCTAAAATTTCTTCCCACCCTACAACACTTACACTACTACTACTACTCTTTTCATCCTACACTATCTTATTATTCCTACCAACTACACAACCTACACTACTACTACTATCTCACACTACCCTACTTACCCTACTTACAATACCTCCCATTTCCCCCTACACTACCCTATTCCTACTACCAACACTACCAACAACACTACATATTTCCCCCTACACTACACCCTTATTACCATTACTACCACTAATCCTATTACCAACTACCCTCCAAAATCTACCTACAACACTACTACTACTACTACAATTACTCTTACTACCCCCAACATTACCACTCAAATCCTCCCACTCTACCCTATTCCTATTACCACTACTACTACCATTAACATCCCACACTACACTATTATTCCTATTACCAACTACTCTACCCTCACTACTACTACTACCACTACCACCACTACTACCACTATTAAAAACATCCAACACTACACTTTCACTACCAACACTACTACCAACACCACTCTCACTCAGGGGGGGGGTCCAGGGGTTATATTGGGGTCAATTACTGGGGTTCTTGCATGGGTTCTTGTGGGGGTTCTCATGCCAGTTGACTCGCTGGTTATTTCCCAGTCATCATCCCAGTTGATTCACCATTACTTTCCCTAGTCTGTAGTCACTAGTTGCTTGTCATGTCTCATGTCTCAGTAGTCAGTAGTCCAAATAACCAACCCCTCCCTTATTTTCTCCTCATCCAGTCTGTATTCTGTCATCACTAGTCACCAGTCAGTAGTCAGTAGTTGCATTTCAGTCATCAGTCATCAGTCCCCAGCCACTTGGTCTTCATAGTCAGTAGTAGTCACTTGTCACTCATCCATATCATCTCTTCCACCAGTCCAGATAACCAACCCCTTGCTTGTTTTCTATCCTCATACTTGCCAGTTCACCCTTCATCCCTTGCCATCAGTAGTCTTTCCATCTCACTTACCAGTCACCACTTGGTAGTCAGTCATCACCAGTTGACTTGCCAGTTATTTACTGCCATTCTCATGTCCATTCACTTGCTTTTTTTTGTCCTGGTTGTCTCATCCATTGACTTTCTGTCATTTGTCATCCTTGGTTGCCAGTTAGTAGTCACTAGTTCAGATAACCAACCCATCCCCTATTTTCCTCACTCCTATTCATCAGTCAACCCTTGGTCCCTTGTAGTCAGTAGTTGCTTTCCAGTGCTCAGTGGTGTAGCCATCTGTACTTAGTAGTCTGCACTCACTAGTCATTCAGTAGTGGTGTCTGTCTGGCTGGTCCAGATAACCAACTGGTTGCTTATTTTTTGCTAGTCATATTCAAGTCAGTCAGTAGTCAGTAGGTGCATGGTCACTACTACATCCTTTGATAGTCCACTTTTTCACTAGTCAACTCACTAGTCATCTTTCATCCAAATAAGCAACCAGTTGCCTATTTGTTTTTGCTATTTGGTAGTTGGTCATTGGTAGTCAGTGGTCATTGCTAACTCTGCTTTTTTTGCTAATTACTTGCTAGTCATCTTGGGTCCAGATAGGCAACCAGTTGCCTATTTTTTTGATCCTTAGTGGCTGTGCTGCTTCCCTTCACCAACTTTCTGGTGGCTGTGTATTTATTTCCTTGTATGGTGGTTGCATGCAGTGGCTGTGTTGGTTGCATTCACTCACTGAGAGGTTGCATGCAGTGGCTGTGTCAGTGTCATTCAGTGGCTGTGAGGTTTCATTCACTCACTGAGAGGTTGCATGCAGTGGCTGTGTAGGTTTCATTCAGTGGCTGTGTAGGTTTCATTCAGTGGCTGTGAGGTTTCATTCAGTGGCTGTGCAGGTTTCATTCAGTGGCTATGAGGTTTCATTCACTAAGAGGTTGCATGCAGTGGCTGTGTAGGTTTCATTCAGTGGCTGTGTAGGTTTCATTCAGTGACTGAGAGGTTTCATTCAGTGGCTGTGCAGGTTTCATGCAGGAAATCTTCCATATAAGGCAGGTTTCATGTGGAGGTGAGGGTGGAGTCCAGAAAGTAGAATATTAGTAGGGTCAGCAAACCCCCAGACACCCCAAAGGTGAGCACACGCACTAACTGTGGATGGGGAATAGCAGGCAGGGTCAAACAATGCCCAGACGCTCCAAAGGTGACAACATGCACTTCCTGTGGATGGGGAATAGCAGGCAAGGGTCAGCAAACTCCCAGACGCTCCAAAGGTAGAAACACGCACTTCCTGTGGATGGGGAATAGCAGGCAATGGTTAGCAAACCCCCAGACGCTCCAAAGGTGAGAACACGCACTCGCTGTGGATGGGGAATAGCAGGCAAGGGTCAGCAAACCTCCAGACCCTCCAAAGGTGAGAACACGCACTTGCTGTGGATGGGGAATAGCAGGCAAGGGTCAGCAAACCTCCAGACCCTCCAAAGGTGAGAACACGCACTCGCTGTGGATGGGGAATAGCAGGCAAGGGTCAGCAAACCTCCAGACCCTCCAAAGGTGAGAACACGCACTCGCTGTGAATGGGGAATAGCAAGCAAGGGTCAGCACACCCCCAGACGCTCCAAAGGTGAGAACGCACCACCTGCGGATGAGGAATAGCCACCAAAGATCAGCAAATGGCCAGATGCTCCAAAGGTGAGAACACGCACTCGCTGTGCGTGGGCCATACCAACTATGGGTCAGCAAACGGCAAACGCCCTAAAATGCACGGCCACCCACGTTCTGAAGGCATGGAACAGTGATGCGGTCGTCAGCAAACTGCGCGCAAATTAGCTGTCACACTATACCAGCTGTAGCTTTGCAAGCCCAAAACGTCAGTAGTGTTGAAACACAAGCATATATTGGGTCCAACACACCACTTGCTTCACCACAAAATTGGGAATGAGGCTCTCTGCTACTTCCATCCGTGCATCATCGCTGAGTTGTGATCTCCTCCCCCGCCAGCTTCTAACGTCTTCTTCTCGGGTGCCCGTTATCTAAAAGCGTCGCGAGCAGTAGCGACTACCGGTCCATTGTGAGCCCTGCCTGATATTCGCAGGAAATCAGTTTACCAGGTGATACTGCAACCATGTACCAATGCATCCATGAGTGTGGCGCCGTCAACCTCGACATCATTCCATTTCCCACAGCGGCACCGACATCTTGCAGAAAAGCTCCAGACCGCTTCTACGGTAATAATCCTCATGACAATTTTAGTCCCTGGCTGAATAGTTGACCAAACATCACTCTCCCTTGTCAGTTGAGTTACGTTAGTGCCGTCGTCAATCACAATATCATACTGTCCCTTGTCAATATACCACTGTTGGATCTCAGCTTCATCTGGCCGACATTGGTGCAGTATGCCAGGCAGAAAGGCCAGCAGTCGCTAAAAATATGGTAAGGTGTGTGAATCCACAACTGAGTTCCAGCAACTAACATCAAAAGAACTGCACCGATCAAGCAGCATGTTATGCTCCCGTCCTGTCGCATCGACCATTATCACATAACCAGGGGCGATGGTTGTAGGTAAGTGTCTCGCATCTAGTGCCATCAGAACTTGCATGATAGATTCGAATTGTGTCTGCTGAGTTTGGCCGAGGGTGGTGACGCCGGTCTGAAGTTGCATTTGGGACAATACCTGCACAAGACGAGGAATAAGTCAGGAGTGACACAATGAAGATGCAAATTCACCGTAATTTCGGAAAGATATTCATTGATTTTGCTGGAACATCCAGCTATTTCTTGCGTGAAAAGTATGGACCCACGCATGCGGCTTCGCATCTTGTTCAACTTGGTTGCGGTCTCACCTAGCATCCTGATCATGAGGTAGCGTTTCGTTACGGAATACTCCGCGTACTTCGTCGAGCGACTTACTTGATCAACCCTTGCCGCCTGGATTCCTCAAAATCGGTGCGAGCAGTTGGGGCATTGGCCACATGGCAGCTGAGATCGCGCAGTCGGTCAGTGAGGTCATCTAAGGCCAGGCTGTTCTGGGTACATCTCTACGATGACGTTTAGAAACAAGAACAATACATGAAAATGGATCAACATCACATCTATAACTTGAAGAACAGCCAGTAATCCGCTAATGGCAGCCTTCAGCGGCGGACCAGCGATTGGGATTACGCCCACAGCTTCTTGTACCACAGGTAAAGTTATCTGAATGGAATCGGAGACACTACGACCATATAGTGCATGGGAAGCCTCGGAGGGGGGAATGACCGTCGAAAGTTGCTGATTCGAAGCGGGCGAGGTCTGGGACGAGCTCGAAGCAAGCATTCGTGGGGAGACATCACCCAAGCCTGCAGCGACGGAGCTATCGTGCGGCGCTCGAGTGGCTTTGTCTCCCCGCCTGATACGAATAGCAATAACCTTGCTGAAGATTTCACTGAGACGAGCCATACAACAGAAGCAACAGTGGTGACCCTAGGACCACGGCATGAAGCAGCACCGTGTGTGCGCAGCACCGACACAGCATGTAAAATCAATATTTACAGTGAACTTCATGCTCGGAAACAGTGTGGCTATAACGCTGCATCTGTGTATTAGTATCCCCAAATCTCGAAATGATAACCCTCACTTTTTGTGCAGGGGGTGGTACTTGGTGGTACCGAAGGGCTGTGAGGAATTTACACATATCGTCATATGCATCATCGTTTCAATTTAAGCAAGAGGTTTTTTTGTTGATATATGCTACGGTATTGATGACAGTGCAGAACTAATAGAACTTAGTATTTGGAAGTGATGGGAAAATTCAAAGAGAAAGGTTCTTCGAGAGACACAACGACACTAGTACATTTAATATCGTCGTCCACCTCTACCTCCGGGTCCTTGATACGGGCCATAGTCTGGAGGAGGACGGCCAGCTGCAAGAAGTAGGTACCAATTAGTAACTTCACATCCCCTCTTGGAGAAACAAAGGACGTAACATACTTCCGCGAGGGGGTGGAGGTGGCGGTGGCGGGGTCGCCCTCCGCGTAGCACTCGGAATGACAGCATTGCGGAACAACATCATCAAATCATCAACCCTGAATATCGGACCTGCAAAGGGGAAACAATGGTTCGCGCGATCAATGACATCGTTCTTCCCATTGTAACACAAAAAAGGCGACGGTTCACACGTCGTCAAGTACTGACCATCAAAAGCGGCCGGATTAGGTAACTGCCCAACGAACCACGACAAGACTGTAGGCAACGGAGATGGCTTGTCTTCGTCTCGGTCCCTCTTGAGGTGTCCAAGTTCTCGGTCTCGCTCCTTCTCCCATCCAGCTGGGCTTGCAAGGCGTCTCCGGTGGGGCGGCCCAGCCGACCTGTCTCGATCACGCTCACGCGGGGGTGTCAAGGGCCTCTGACGTTTGGACGGTGGTCCAAAGTCAGGCTTCACTGAGTCCTCTCTGCGCTTGAGGTCCGGCGTCGAGTGTCTCTTGGATGTTTGCGCTTGAGGCACATGCGACAATGGCACCATGGATTGAAGCGACTCAGTGCGTCTCTCAAGCCCTGCCGCCGATGTGGCAGCGTTACCTCCCGCCGCAGGCTGGCGGGCTGCCATGGCAAACCCGAGATCCCTTGCTGCAATGGCATCGGTACCCAGGTACGTGTGTCGTTGAGCAAATCGTTTGATAGGAGGGTCTGTCAGACGAAGGATGTCAACAAAAAGGCTCGCCTTCGCAAAAAAAGCTGTACTCACCAGTTGGGTAGACTTCGGCAATACGTTTCTCAAGTTTCTGCGCAGCCTCGAGATCACCAAACTGATACTCGTAACGTGCCCACCTTTCCCACAATGGTCGTGCCCGATCGGGGCTAAACGCGGTAATGACACGCTCGAAAAGCGCTCGTGCGTCTGATGAAAATCTCGTAAGTTGCTGACAGGGAGGGACATCAATACACCCAGGCTCACTATTGTCATCATTGACCGATATCAAGAAACCAAGATATCTCAAAACAAACTCAATCTCGTCACCGAAACTTTCCAGACCTTTTTCAAAGATACGACACGCCACTCCGAGACCACCGTCTTTGTTGCAATGGTATTCCATTAGTGCTGTCGGAAATTCGTCAAGTTGACTTGAGAACTTTGTCGTTGCCTTCTCACACACCTGCAGCTTCATAAACCTCCCAGGGTGTCCATCGGTCTTTCCTGGCTTTTGCAAATACCGCTCGGAAAGTCTTGAGATCGTGAGCTCGGCGCGCGTATCGAATGTACATAATCCACACAAGACCGTATTCAGACCGGCGTTCTTGCAACTCTTTGGACTTGGGAGGTTTCTCATCAGCATTCTGGGTGGCAAAAGACGAGTTGTTCGACACAGTGCCTGGTTCTGTCGGTCCCGGAGTTATTGAGCTAGGAACACTCGTAACCACAGAACGGCCAGTGATATCAGACGAGAATGACGAAGATGCCGAATTCACCCGGGCCTCAAGTTCCTCGAGTTGCACATGCAGACGGTCGATAAGTTTGTCGAAAGTAGCGTTAACTTCGGCGTATTCCTTGCGCCCCTCTTGCAGCTCAGCATATGCAAAATTAAGGAGGAAACTAGTCGGATTTGCTTCGATGCCGGCCTTCAAGATGTTTAGCGCTTCTTCTTGCTTACCAATGCTGTTTGTCCACACAAACGCCATGTACCTTGCAGAAGGTAATTAATTCAGGCAAAGGCCGAAGCAAGAAGACTCACCAAATCTCGCTATAAAATCGCATGCGAATGACTGCCTTGCGATAAACAAGCTGGACACGCGATACCAACGTGGCTTTATCTTTATCTTCAAATTCGAGCGGGTTGTTCTCTTCCCACTTGAGGTAAGTTTTCCATGCTCCCACAAGTGCTCTTTCAGCTGCGTTGAATGTTGGTGCAGGCGGTAGATAAATTGATGGCCGGGTCGAAGAAGACGGAGGTGGAGGTGGGAACAACGGACCGAGGTGTCTCTGTAATTGTCGAAGTACTGTTCGGGCTTGCATATGAGACGGAGACAAATCAGACATAAATTTTTTAGCCTGCGAAGAAAATTAAACACTCGAAAGGGTAACGCAAAAGGGACACAAACCGTAATCTTGTTCAGCCCGTTCTCGAAAGCCTCAAGCTCAGACCACAACTTCTCCACATTCTCGAGGGGAATCTGAACTGCCCTATGATAGACCTTACGCAAAGCATCCATCTTTTGTTGTTCTTCCCAAGTAGTATTCGTCTAATGACGACATCAGTTAACATCGACAGAGTTGGAAAAATAAGTTTATACCTCGCCGGCTTTGAGGAATTGGATGTAATCATACCAAATCTCTCCACTATCTTTGTCTTGTCCGATGCGATTGAGTGCAAATTCATAAGCTCGACTGACGGCTTCACGGCTGGTAAGCGACGTATTTACGCGTCTGTAGATTCGGCGTTGGATCAAAAACGTGGTGCGGGGCTGCGATCTGTTTTGCCTGACTGACCTGACGTATGTTATATAAAACTTCCAGAGGTCAACTGATGGTGAAGTTCTCAAGAAGCGCTTGAACAATTCCTCGGCGTACTGGAACAGTCCTGGACTCAAGAAGTGGTTGAGATAGGCAATTTGGGCAGACGACTTGACATTCCGCTGTCAAACTAAGGGCTTGGGAACAAACGGAATGTCATACCGTGTTGGGATACGTCTCGAACAGGGCTTCGTAGGTCTGCTTGACTTGTTCAAGATCACCACTATTTTCAGCGATGTCGACGAGGTGGTTCCAGCCTTCCGGGTCATGGGGATGTTCACGCAATTTCTCGCGTAGCACGTGCCACTCAGACGGTGGGTCCATTGGGGTATCGGTATCTTGGCCAGCATTATCATCTTGTGCAAGAGCGGGCTCGTGCCCGTTTTGAGTCGCTTCCAAGATCGCCTTCGGGTTGAGAGCATTCAAAGCATTCAATATGTCTTCTGTGGGCTGGGTCTTGTCGCCACTGTAGCTGGTGTCTTGAGACGTGTGCTCTGTGGGTGTTCCGTTGTCGTTCCTAACGACTGGTAGTTCAGACATGTCCTGGCCAGTCTGTCCGGGACTCGTGCAACCGACGAAAAACGTTGCAAAATCAAAGGCCGACATTTTACGCCGTCTTTCTTGCCCTTTCCCACGCCTCGTCAGCGTCGACGGGCCACTTCCAGGTTCCAATCAGTCCTAGTCAGTCAGTAGTAAGTTAGTAGCAGTAGCACAGTGCGACATGCCCCTGCGTGGCGTAGGCCATTCGAAACTGGTCGGCGACGAGGCACCCTTCTTTGATTCTTTGGCAGAGCTCGATGCTTGGTTCACGCAGCCTCACTCCAAGTTGGCGGGCGTCTTCCGGTATCAGCCTCGTCCCCCAGTCAAAGGGCAATCAGATAACAGAGGGAAGTTACTGGTAAGGGGACAGTGTTTCTACGTTACTACATCAGTTGCTAAGATCTTCCCCCATCTTCCCTGCAGGTATGCCACGATTATAAAGTTGGTGACTCGTCGCATCGTTTATGTCACTTGCTCGCAATTGACGCATGGTGACTCGGTTCATCAAATGCGGGTATCCAGGGAGGCTACACCGAATCACCGTCGGGGACATGCTATACCTTCAATTTCTGGTCCCTGTGTGATACATTCGTCTAGTGCGTACCACCCCCTTGCCATATCCTCCGTCTGGCCAGTTGATATGCACTGGTCGTGGAAGCTTTTCACATCATCGCATTACCGTTCCCCCTTCGGGGTGGATTAACGCTGCTCATAAGCAAGGCGTGAAAATGCTGGGCGTTCTGTGAGCAAGCCTGTCAATATTACTCTATGGCCGCCTCCGTTCAACTCGACATCAGGATATTAGAACACTCAGAATCAGATACAGACGGCCTCAAACTTTTGCTAGGAAACGTTCCCAGCCTCTCCACCGGCTCAGACGCAGCGAGCGGAAGCATCCGCCTGTCTGCGCACTATGCATCTTGCCTAGCCGAGCTAGCCTTTCAACGCGGTTTCGACGGGTATCTGCTCAACTTCGAGTCTAGTCTCCCTGGCGGTGCCGAACAAGCTCGCGCTTTGACAGCATGGATCACCCTATTGAGAGCAGAGCTTCGCTCCAAAGTCGGAACCCACGCAGATGTGGTGTGGTAGGTACCCTGGTCTTAGATTCGATCATCCCACGCATTGATTGCAATGCAAGGTATGATAGCGTGATCATTAACGGAGAGTTGAGGTACCAAAACAGACTCAATCATCGCAACTTGCCATTTTTCCTGGCTTCGGATGCACTCTTCACCAACTACTTTGTAAGGAATGTTTGCATCCAAGATCGAGCGAGTTGACAGAGTATATGCCTAGTGGCCTCCTAATTATCCGGCACTTGGAGCAGGTTACTTTTTGTCCATCGATCCAGTCCTGTTGGGCAATTCACCCATAACTCGAAATGTCCAAACGAGAGTGAAAACCCTTCAATCGGTTTTGACGGGAGTTGATGTCTGGGGCCGTAGTCAATACGGTGGCGGGGGATTTAACAGCTACAGAGCCATTACCCACATTGATCCGCAATCTCTCGGACTTAGCGTCGCACTTTTTGGACCGGCGTGGACCTGGGAATCCGAACAGGACAAGCCCGGTTGGAATTGGGAACAGTGGTGGGATTACGAGCGTAAACTCTGGATCGGCCCTTCTAACCCCGGCGAAACTGTACCGGTTCCCGACCCTCCGAAGCGCTCTGACAACCCTCCCTACAATGAGGGCGCATTCAAACCTCTGAGCGCATTCTTCGTAAATACGCCATCCCCAGATCCAGCAAAGTCTCCGTTCTATACCTGTTTTTCCCCTGGAATTGGTTGGTCCTGGTTCGTCGACGGCGTGAATGTCTTGCAGACCGAGAAGGGCTGGACGGACATTGACAAGCAGTGTTCTATTGGTAATCTTGCATGGCCCACACCCACTTTGCAATGGGAGGGCGACGGGAGGAACGAAGATTTGCCCACCGCATTGACCGCATTTGATATGACGGACGGATGGAACGGCGGTAATACCTTGAAGGTTTCAGTCGCATGTGGAGGCAGTGATGCGGAGGATGCGTTCTTCCGATGCATCTGGTTACCCGTTCAGTCTTTGACGATTAGCGCTGGGAGGTCATACGAAACCTGCATTGCATACAAACCCGGGTCGGACGAGACCGTCGACCTTGATCTTGCTGTCATGGTCAAACCTCTTTCCTTAGGGGAGGAAGGGGAAACCAAATTGGAAGTCGGGCAAGCTATTCTGACCGATCTTCTGCACGGATGGTCCAAGCAGGAATTGACATTCACCTCGACGTCAACATCGGGTCCAATATCGATCGCTGTTGGTCTCGTAGTTGGTTTCGTAGCTAAAGACCCTTCTTTGCCGTGCAACTTCGCATTATCGCTCGGCAAACTCGTAGTATACCCCTCTCCACCAACTCCACCGATATCAGTAGGTTCTCCCCATGTTTTCTGGGCCTGTTTCGCTCCCGACTCTGCTACGGATTCCTTAGCTAACTTGGTCGGCGTCTTGACTTGGGACACGGCACTCTCTCTCCCGCCAATGCCTCCGATTGACCCATACAAAAATCATCCTGAAGACCCACGCCCTGCCTGGGTCTTAGACGACGCTCTACCCCAATCCGTATCTTTCCTGTACTTCAACGTCTACGTCACCACTTACGCAAGTGAGATTGATACGTCGGATTTGCTCCCCGCCACGTTCATCGGCACTACTGGACTGGACGGGCGTGCCAACCGATTTTACGTTGAACCGCAGTGCCTGCCTCAGGGGTTAGAAGGGAAAAGGTGTCTCAGATTTTATGTGCAAGGCGTCACGAATCTCGGCGAAGTTCTCCCTTGGGAGAGGTGTGCCTTTGTAGACTATATCATCAAGCCATGAGCCGCGCCAGCTGTTTTATGAGAGAAGTCGTTGTCGAATACCTGGCATATGTAAGAACAAGGTCATGTCGTATTAGGTAGTACGGAAACAAATGCTCAGTAGTAAGGGTACACTTGACATGCACAACACGAACGCCGGGCGCAAGCATACATGGAAATCAACGTGTCAGAACGAATGTAGCATCGGACATATACCAACAGACGTAAGGATCACAAAGCAACCAGCTTATGCGTCCTTCACAAGCTTCTGAATCTCCTCAACTCCTTCATCGACTGCCCAGAACCCCTCCCATTCATCTCTGACGCCGGCGGAAGCCTCCACAGAAACAGGTTTGGTCTCTCCGGTGAGCGACGTACACTGCTTGAGGTACTTCTCCTTCATCTCTCTGTTCACTCTCTCCGCCTCCTTTGCCTCCTCGCTGCCTCGCCATATCGCAAGCTCCAGTATGCGTCTTACTATGGTGCGCAGCAGCAAGTATCCATGCGAAGCGAGAAGCGCAACGAGAAGCGCATGGCCAAGCAACTCTTTCGTCGCGGCCAACCCATTGCGTCCGTGACCATGATGGTGATGGTGGAGATGTGTGCCAACGTCCCCATTCACGTCCATCTGAGTGCTGAGCTCGTGATCAGGAGGGCGGAAAAGGTACGCGAGTGCCGAGTTCGTAAGGGCAGAGAGCCAGGTCAGGAACGACAACGACTCGAGCCAGGGCCGAATCGTGTCCGTGCGGACGGGAATCGGCCGCCTCGCGTGGGTCGCAATCTTGAAAGCATCAGAGCGTGCCTCTATATAATTATTGAGCAACGCCATGAGAGGTGCTAATGGCCAGATCGTCGACCACAACGCAATATAGCCAAACTGCGTCACCATCTCTCCATAGTCTTCGAAAACGTTATATTCTGGGCGTGTCACCTCGCTGCGCACGATCTCAAGGAACTCGCGTTCTTCTTTGGTACGCTTCTCCTGAGCTTGGCCCTGGTTTTGTCCATGTCCGACAGACTCGTCGTCAAAAGCAACACGCTTCTTCTTTATCTTGCCATTGCGAAAGCTCTTTCCACTCCGGAAGGATTCAATAGCCCGCAGAACGTAAGGCAACCCGATCTCCATAAAGTTGTTCACCACCTGGTTCGTGACGATGAACGCGAACATCTGTTCTTGTAACCTCGAAGGGTTCAGCTTTTTTGCCGCGCATTCTCCCTATCGGCTTCGAACAAGTTGTGAGCGGTCACCTTTCCTACCATTTTCTCCCCTCTACACCACCACCCGATCCGACCTTGATGGTGTCGTTCAAGTTTATACTAAATCGTTCGAGGATGACGGCTGCGTGACGACTCCCGGAGAAAATATATCGTTGCACAAAATGCATGACACTTTCTCCAAAAGGCACATACACAAAT